>NC_138770.1:270935023-270950023 GCF_965119305.1 Pelophylax lessonae
AAACCTGTGTAGGTGTGTGTGGCCCTAATCATCTCTCATACCCCTGAATGTTCTGATCCTTGAGATGTACGTCCAAGAGTCTTTTGAAAGCAACCATACTTCCCGCAGAAACCACCTCCTGTGGTAGAGAATTCCACAATCCTGTAGCCCTAACAGTAAAGAACCCGAACCCCCTGCGTTGCCTGAGGTTAAAACGTTTCTCTTCTAATTGCATTGTACTGTATGTCCTCATGCAATCCTTTCAACTGAATAGCTTTTTTTCTATGCTTCTAAGATCACCATTGAGGTATTTATAAATTGCTATCATGCCCTCTCAGGCGTCTCTTCTCCAGGGAGAATAAATCAAATGATTGCAGATGCTCTTCATATTTAAGGTCCTCCAATCCCCTAATTAGTTTAGTTGCTCTTCTCTGGACTCTCTCCAGCTCCAACACACCCCTCCTGAGGACTGGTGACCAGAACTGGACAGAATACTCCAGATGTGGTCGGACCAGAGTTTTATAAAGTGGTAGGATTATAGTTTTATCTCTGGAATACATCCCTTTCTTTATGCATGCTAATATTCTGCCGGCTTTTGCAGCTGCCACTTGACATTGCATGCTATTGCTTAGTCTATCCTCTACCGCAGTGTTTCTCAACTCCGGTCCTCAGGGCACACTAACAGGCCAGGTTTGCAAGAAAACTGAAATACATCACAGGTGATATCATTTGCTGCTCAGTGATTGCAGTAATTTAGTCTGCATCTCCCCAAGGTAATACTTAAAATCTGGCCTGTTAGTGTGCCCTGAGGACCGGAGTTGAGAAACACTGCTCTACCAAGACTCCCAGATCTTTCTCCATTTTTGATTCCCCCAAAGGTTTCCCCCCTAGTGTATTGTGCTTTTATGTTTTTAGTCCCCAAGTGCAAAACCTTACACTTCTCCACATTAAACCTCATTTGCCATGTTGTTGCCCACTCTGTTATTTTGTCCAGGTCATTTTGTAGTATATCTGCTTCGTGCCCTGCCCAATTTTGTGTCATATGCAAAAACTGATATAGAACTACTGATCCTGTCCTCAATGCTGTTTATGAATAAATTGAACAGGGTTGGTCCCAGGACTGAGCCTTGGGGACCCCACTTACCACCTCAGACCAGTCTGAGTATGCGCTATTTATTACCACCCTTTGGACACGCCTTTTTAGTCAGTTCCGTATCCAAGAGCAAACCTTGCAGTCAATGCCTGCAGACGTTATTTTATAAATTAAGTGCTCGTGGGGAACTGTATCAAACGCCTTAGCGAAATCCAGGTACACCACATCCACTGGTCTCCCCCTACCTAGCTCACAGCTCACCTCCTCGTAGAATGTTAAGAGATTGGTTTGACAAGAACGCCCATTTGTAAACCCGTGCTGATTACTGCTGATGATGTTGTTGTCTTTAGCAAACTCTACGATATAGTCCCTTATTATCCCCTCCAGAAGTATACATACTATCGATGTCAGACTGACAGGCCTATCATTTACCGGGACATGCCTCTGCCCTTTTTTGAATATCGGTATCACGTTAGCTTTCCTCCAATCCCCTGGTACATTTCCTGTCATAATACTGTCAGCAAAGATCAGGAACAGTGGTCTAGATATAGTCCAACTAAGTTCTTTGAGTACTCTCGGATGTACGCCATCTGGGCCTGGTGATTTATTTGTGTTAATTTTTTCCAGCCTTTCCCTGATTTCACCCTATGTTAACCATAGCGGCAAGTCCTGTGTATTACTACTAACCATACAGTCATGGTCAGTGTACCCCTCCTTTTCCTGTGTAAAGACTGAGGAGGAAAAAGCGTTCAGCACGGTTGCTTTTTCAGTGTCCTCTGTAACCATCCTCCCATCATCGTTAATTATGTGTGCAATATGCTCTGCCCTAGTTTTTTTGCTGTTGATATATTTAAAGAATTTCTTTGGGTTCTTTTTACTATCCTCCGCTATTTGTCTCTCAAAGTTGATTTTAGCCATTTTGATTTCGTATTTACTTTTCTTATTTGCAGATTTATTTTCAGTGTATACACATTATCACACACACACACACAACCAATGGGTGCTTTGTTTTCTGTGGATATAATTTCTGGTATTCTTTATGTATAATTTGCCACTTTTTTGCGGTTATCTTGAGAAAAGGCAGGGAAGCTCAAAACGTTGTTACATGCAATAATTTTTGTATGAGCAATAGTGCAAGGATTTTTCTATGCCCAACCTTTTTTTGGGAAAATGTTTCTGGGCTATGCTCTGTTCATGTGAAAATGTTCATAATCACACTCAATAATGCCTGAACAAGCTCCTTCTTTACCTTCTAAGACACTTCTGGAGCCCTAAACTCTGTGGAGCTCTAATTGAAAAAATACAATTCTACTAGAAAGTATGCATTTAACCCTGTCCTTTTCTACCTCCTTTGTCTCATGATTGGTCAGTCAATAAGACAAATAGCTTTACAATCTCTTCATAAGATATGATTTATTTTCTATTATTCCTATCTTCTCTTACACAGACAGCTTAAATGTTTAGTTAAGGCGTGGTTTATTAGGAGCATTGTTAGCTGTGCATTGATAAATGATGCATTGCCACCTCTAGAGCAATACTTTTTACATGCATTTTCTCTTACCACCTTGGGTCTTTTTTTGGTATAATATTGACTCTGGCACATACCATTTGTTATTTTTTTTTTAAAACAAACTTTATAATGCTTGATACATATATTTAGAGCATTAATATTCTAGTAAAGTTAGGTGTTGTTATATACAAAAACACATGTGCTATCTTACTGCGTGCTCCCCTAAGAAGCTTCCTCGTGAGTAATGAAATGTCAGAAGGCTTACATAAACTGCAAAACAACAGCCTAATGTTATGTGCTCAATGTGAAAAAATAAAGATATAACATACTTAGTGTAAAACACAAGTGATATCAAACATAAAAATCCAATATTTGTGACCTTAGTGATGAGATCACTAACATATGTAATTTGTATCAAAATGAAGTGATAGAAAAAAAAAAGGAAAAAACAAATAAAGCACAAGAAAATTAGAAGTTAAAAGTCCACTGCAAATTGTGACAGTTCGCTGTGAATCGTGACAGTCTCTGTAACCATAAACCATTCTGGGTATTATATGTGCTTTTCTCCAAATATATTCAGTGCTCCACTACATGCAGATATAATGAATGCACTCACCAGAGCCCCCAGGTCCCGGGGACCACTCTCGCCTTTTTGTAAATACAAAAATGTGAGGGTTTTTAGAACTCTTCTGCAGTTAAAGTCAATCCTCCTTAGGAGGCTTCCTCCCCCAGACAATAGATGGCAATTGGCATAAAAAAACAAATAACAAGGCGATCGTGCAACACATTTAATAAAAGATAAAAAGTTAAAAACAACTCTGCAGTAGTTGTGCTTACATTTAAAAGTGCCCCGACCAGCACCAGCTCAATAAGCCCGCACAAATGCTCCTAGGCAATCAAGACCTGGTAGGTTAAGGACTCACTCTTCCTCACCACTAGCTACGGTTCCCTGGCTCGTGTGCGTTCCACCACTACCCAGAAAATGACGTCAGTGTTTATCCATGGAGTTTAGACAGCAACCCAATCTCTATGCATTTTGCCTATAGATGCATCATCAGGAAATCCAGTTGCTGCTATTTTCCCGGAGACCTAAAAGGCTGCTGCCGCCAATTCTATTGGTGGATAACATAATGGCATACAAATAATAATATAATAATAATATAATTCCATGATGCACCTCAAAACTTAAAAGTCCAACAGTGAACCACCTACTAAATGTCCCCTTAATGTGAATAGACTGTTGCCTCTCTGGCAGAGAGCTGCCAAACGAGCTGGTCCTGCTCTTACATTCTATTAAAAATATAGTACATCACTCCCAGCATAATTAGTTTCACCCATATTCACTTTAAACATAACAATCTAAAAAACAATATAAAATGCCACATTATAAACTATTTAGATTAAAATATTCCCTAATTAGAACTGTCTTTTGAGATACTGTTATATGATATCGATAAGTAACTGCCACCTAGTGCCTGAATATTAATACAACAACTATTACCCCCTTATTAAGAATAAGATGTTGTTTTTAAATAACCTAAGTATTATATATTGGATCAACATCATTATTTCACCATATCCTACGATCAAAGTGTCAGATGGCTAAAAAGACACTTATGTAAATATACCAAGGGTACATAGCCTAGGAATGTCACATAAATAAGAAAGGGTAAATAAACTAGTGAACGGGGGCACTGTGGACTTTCATGGTACCGTATGAACTCACAATGAGAAGATATTACAAAAATATAAAAGTTTATTATATACATGGGTAACAGGCATCCCCTAAAGGGGCAACACACTAATTAAATTGTTGTATAAAATTGTATCACAAATATCCAGAAAGGGTCCACTGTGAGGTGGATCCAAGACTGGGAAATTACAACATGCAAACCCTCCTTTTATAGATTGGATGTCAGGTGTGGTGTCTCCCCTAAAGAGGGGGGAAAATTCAGGAGTTTGACTCGAGAGGGTTGTATATGTAGATAGTTGTGAACTATGTGACATTCCTTGGTTAATGATGGGGTACCGTATGAACCCACAATGAGAAGATCATATAAAAATACAAAAACCATCACCCAGATGGAATGGATTACAGGGCCAGAGAAGGCCTCCTGGGCTAATGTGGGACATAAACTTGGATTTAAATGTAGTACAGCTAAAAGTAAAATACAGTAAAATATACAGTAATACAGTAAAAAGGCGATCATCAGAGACATATTGGATCTTGGGCGACATTCACTGACAAACAGCTGACGGATTCTAAGTGGCATCGTTACTTGAGTTGATACTTACTATTCTGGATGGATAATTCTGATTAGCCATGTTTTATTCTGGCATATTCCTATTCTCACTAAAATGTTTATCGTCTTCCCTGACCTTGAGCATTAAGACTTTATACTGTATGAGACATTTCCTCATCACCATTATACTGTTGTACCTTTTGATTGGATATTGCTTAATTTCGATGGATAAATACCAATCCACTCTTTTAAGACCATGTATAGGACTCAGTTAAGTTGGACAATGTCCCCCTAATGAATACACTCTCCCCATCTGTCTGTCTCTGATAATTGCCTTTTACCCACCCATTTTAGCTGTATTACATTCAAATCCAAGTTTATGTCCCAAATTCGCCCGGGAGGCCTTCTCTGGGCCTGTCCTCCATTCCTTCTGGGTGATTGTTTTTGTATTTTTATAATATCTTCTCATTGTGGGTTCATACGGTACCCCGTCCCCCCCTCCCCAGTTCGCTAGTTTATTATGTCTAATTTCAGGATGAAGGCACCCAGTTAATTACTAAATACCTTGTGTAGCACATACCATATATGTTCAAGAAAGGGGAAATAACAAAGGAATGTCACATAGTTCACAACTATCTACATTCTGGTAAGTTTCCTAACCTACATACTACAATGGGTATGCTAGCTAACCTGAGTTGATAAGAATGGACCCACTCTATGAATCAATGAGTCATAGGGTGGGTCCATTCACATTTGGACTTTTGACTTCAAATTTTTTGTGCTTTTTTTTTGTGTTTTTTCCTTTTTTTTTTTTTGCCATTACTTCATTTTGATACACATTACATATGTTAGTGATCTCATCACTGAGGTCACAATTTTTGGATTTTTATGTTTGATATCACTTGTGTTTTATAATAAGTATTTTATATCTTTATTTTTTCACATCGAGCACATAACATTAGGCTGTTGTTTTTCAGTTTATATAAGCCTTTTGATATTTCATTACTCAGGAGGAAACTTCTTTGTGGGGGGCACGCAGTAAGATAGCACATGTGTTTTTGTATGTAACAGCGCCTTAATTTACTAGAATATTGCTGTTTGTTGTGTGCACTACACTTAATGGGGCAGAAGTTATTGATAGATTTAAGTTTATGCTATGGTTGGCACCTTCTTGATGTGTAAATATGTTTAGAGCATGCATGATTTTCTCAGCAACATATAAGCAATCACACTGTTGTGAATAAGATATTTTTATTGACAAGAATAAAAAACTACCAACAGACACAAACAACCATAAATGATGCCACTGCAGATGTCCTTGGAGAAAAAGAAAATCTATCCTGCTTTTTAGTTCAATACAAAATAACACAAATATAGAGAACGTACCCACCAAGATATATTATGCAGCATAATAATATGTGCATATAATAGTATTTTACAGTGGGACAATGGAAATTGGTTGATATTGTGCATTAAAAAGTAAAATAGAATGGTAGAGCTGGGTCATACCTTGCATTAAAAAGTAAAATCAAGTGGAATAGCGTCTGAATAAAAAACTACTTATACTTAGAGATGGCTGTAAAGGGTTTTGTAGAGGCACATAGGAGCTTTCCCTGGTAAAAAATAGTTGATGTAAACCGTTAGCCTACTGTTGAACAACTTGCCTACAGCTCGCTATATACATTTGTATTATACATTAACTGGATTGTACACATGCAAGCAATTTTAGAAGCAGCTCATTTTAAGCAATCACTCCAGTGTTCTGTAGACATTAGTTATTAATAACTCACAACATAAATAATGAAAGTGGTTACCATGAAGTCATTAAGCAGTTTACAAACTGTCTAAAAAAGTTTTAACAACATTGTTGTTAGAATAACATTTTCTGCAGTCGCCTCTAAGTGCTAATACTTACTATGTGTTTTAATTGTTGAAAAATGCTACAGGCAATTTATAATCATATAAAGTCAGCATCTACAAGTACTTAGCTGTATTTTACAGAATATGATTAGGGATGGGCTTCGTGTTTAAGTCGAACCTAAGTTCGACTCGAACACAGCCCGTTTGCCCGTTTGCCGAATGGCGAACAAATGGGTTTCTTCGCATTGGGCCACTGTGGCAGTGCATTATGTGATTGGCCAAAGCATGGACTCTGCCCTCCATGCTTTGGCCAATCAAATCATCTGTGCCATGATTGGCAAAGGCAGGGGCCTTCAGCCAATCATGGCTCAGGGGCGGCTGTTAAAACAACCCACTACACTCTCCCTGAAGGAATTCCACTTATAAATTTCCTGCTGGCCAGGGGGGGGGGCACTCGCTCGCCCCCACCCCCACCCCCATCCTGGTCAGCCTGGCTGTGTGCTTGGATAAGAGTCTGGTATGGATCTCAGGGGGAACCCCATGCCGTTTTTTTTTTTTATTTTGGCGTTTTTTTGGTTCCCCTTAAAATCCATACCAGACCCGAGGGGCCTGGTATGGACTGGGGGAGGGGGCACGCCATTTGTTTTCAATACATTGCAGCTGCAAGCAAGTTTAAATTACATTTTTTTTCCTTTAGAAATGTCAGTATTGCTGCAGCAGGCTACATACATTGCACAGATGCACCACTTTACAGGCACATTAAGGGGGCCCCCAGGCACGACATTTTAAGTATTTTTTTATTTTTATTGTTTCACTTTAAGCATTATTAAAATCACTGCTCCTGTAAAAATGTTCATTTAAAAAAAAAATTGCATTGATTCATGTCCCCCAGGGCAGTACCCAGGTCCCTATACACATTTTTGGGTCACTAACTTGCATTTAAGCCTTTAAAATTAGGACTTTAGATTTTTCATGTTCGTGTCCCATAGACTTTAATGGAGTTCGCATGTTCGCTAGAACATTTCCTGTGTTCGAGATGTTCTGTTGTTCGGCTCATTACTAAATATGATCAAATATTTTTTTGCTAATAATTGTTAAGAAAGTAGAGCTAGATGGTGTAAGAAACATTTAAAATGTATGGAGTGGGACAGGGTTTGTCCCTGTTGGGTAGATTTCCCCCCCATTTCCTGTTTAGGTGACACTATAAATGGAAATTAAGTGTAGGGAAATACCCTTAGGGCTCTTTCACACGGTCCGCATTCTGTTGCGGACCGTGCTCTGCTCAGCGGGGATTGATCCGCCGATCCCCGCTGAGCCCGCGGATGACAGCTCCGTCTCCGCACTGTGTGTGTGTCAGAGCCCCACTGCTCTCTATGGGGAATCGGATGAGAGCGGACCGCCTGTCCACTCTCATCCGATCCCATCCGATCCGATCCCCAGGACGGATGGAAATAGGGTTTCCATCCGTCAGGATCGGATGCGGATGGCAGCGGGTGTCAGCGGACATGTCACCGCTGACATCCGCTGCTCCATAGGGCTAAATGGAGCATCCGATCAGATCCGCCTAAAAAACTGACAGGTGGATCTGATCGGAACGCCCGTGTGAAAGAGCCTATAGACATGTATATGTGAACCCTCACTTTGTAAAACAACTCATTCAGTTTAAAAGAAATGAAAACATTATAAATATTTTTTTGTTAAGTGATCACATAACTTCAGTTTTCAGCTACATAAGTGGTTGGGATGTCATCAGGAGGCAGAGAAAGATGAATACACTGATCTTCCCAGTAAACAACTGTGCAAAGGAAGGGGGTCATCCCAAGTCTTCTATTCCTAGCCTGGTCAGTTTTAAATAGGAAAGCAGGGAACTTCCAGGATGACTAAAGGAAGATATAAAAGAGAACAGACAAAGTTATTTTAGGATCAATAGGCCCATAACTGAATTATAAAAATCACTCTTTTACAGGGTATACAGTACACGTGGGTGAGCTGAAGTGGTTAATGGAAATAAAAAAAATGGTCCTGAAATTCATTTTCAAAGAACAAAGTCTGCAATAAAAATACGGTAGACTAGAACTTTAAAAATATCCATCACATTATTTTCCAAATTAAATTCTCTGCCACCTTTAATTCACAGATTAACCAAAGAAAATTGAATGGCAGGTCATTTTCACAACACATAGCAAACATAAAAGAAATTAGGAATTAATTTCAAATCCTGCTTACTAGAGTCATATGAAATTGATGGGCCTTTTTTGTTTCAGTGAAGTCAACAGCACATATCAGGTGCCTAATTTATGTTGGGCACCTATAAGGCTTTCATGACTGACAGCTAAGCTGCTTCATTGTTATGCGCTCGAGTTGCTTCTTTGTGTAAGAACTGTAAAAAATGAATTTATGAGGACAATGGAAACCATTTACAAGGAAGTTCATCTTCCTTATATTTTTTTTCTTTGCTTTTCTGTAAAAAATAAGGCTCAATATGTAGATGTGTGTAATTTTGTTTATTTTTATGTTATCCTATAGTTTATTTCCAGTATTTACGTTTAACATATTGTAATAGTAACATAAAAGTATTATTATTTTTTTGTATTATTATTCTTTTCCATTAATAATTTCTTAGTGATCCAAGTTTTGGTCTTTGTACATTATATGTAGTTTTGTAATTCCTCCATCTATATCAAGAATGTAATAAGTATATCTACGTTAAAATGAACTCCCCAAAAACAGTTGAATGCAAAGTTCAAATGCAAACATGTTAACTGTTTTACCTGGAAAAAGCCTTTTGGTCCCATACCTTTAATGCCACAAGGGGCTAGAGGTCTCTGATGTACCTGCCCAAACATGGAAGCAGTATACTTTCTCATTACGCTTTTTATAAAGGATCATTTAGCAGATCAGGGGGGAAATATCAGAGTCAAGTACCTTAAATCATCAGAAGAGTCGTTCTTTGTTTGTTTGCTCATGGCCAATTGAAGTCTACACCATTTTATTAAACCTATGGTTGTGAGATATAAATGTGTTTCAACTAAGTAGGAAAATGTGTTTCTGATATCTTTATGATGTTTATTGTCATTGTTTACAAATATATGGCTAGATAATATTTATAAACATGAAGATCTTGGGAAAAACAAGAAGCCCATTTACTATGATATTGAGAATCTTTCTCTGGTTTCTTTAATTCTGTAATTTCATTAATTCATTTGTTCTTTCATTCATTCATCAAACGTCAATATGACCTTGTAAAAAGTAATAATAATACTCCCTAAATAACTATCTTTTAGCAGGGTCAGGCTCCATCAGGTTAGCGGTGGCTGACTACTTCCTGGTTAAAGCCTCAGTGGCAGAATCTGTGTTACACTGACCCAATCCATACCAAGGATGTGACCAGGAAGTAGTAGGCCAGATCATGTAATAATGTATTTCATCTGAGCCCACTTAATTTCATTGAATATCAATAAGCACATAAGCAAGATCATGTTTTGGGGAAGTGTTTAAGGTAAAGGGCTTATTTCCAACTGTGGTCTGAATAATGAGCCAACTCTGTTTTAAAACTGTCCAAAATAGCTTAGTCTTCTCTCTAAAGAAAGTGAAATGACAGAAATGATTAGACAAGCCAAAAACCAAATATGAATCCATTACATAAATTCTGATCTTTGCATGCCAAATGTGTGTGTTTTTGCTCTAGTATTCAAGAGGGGTTCAAAGGGTTTACACGATCCTTAGTAGTGTGTTGCTGCGTCCTCTTTATGAAACTCTTTGATGTTACACACTTCTCCTTGCTTCATAGTTTCCTTCTAGATGCCCATTTTCCTTACATTCCAGCACCCATTTCTCCTCCAGGCCCCCTCCTGTTTCTTTTGTTAAGTACGAGGAGAAGAATTTATTCAGAACCTTTGCCTTTTTTCTGTCCTTTGTAGCCAAACTCCCTTCATCATCCTTTATGGGGCCAATATGTTCTGGCCTTACTTTCTTACTATTTATGTACCTAAAGAATTCATTGGGTTTTTTGTTTTTACTCTCTTCCACTATGTACCTTTCATGTTCGATTTTACCAACCTTGATTGCACTATTACATTTCTTATTGCATTCTTTGTAATGTTGGAATGCTGACAATGACCCCTCAGCCTTGAATTTGTTGAAGGCCTTTTCTTTTGTTTTTATATGCATTTTTACGTTGGACTATAGCCACCCAGGTTTTATTTTAGCTCTTTTAAATGTATTACCTGTTGGAATGCACTGGCCAATACCTTTATTTAGTATGCTCTTAAAGCACTCCCATTTTTCCTCTTTGTTCTTTATTCTTAGGATTCTATCCCATTTAATATTGTCTAGCAAACAGCGCAGTTTAGGAAACTTTGCTCTTTTGAAATTCTGTGTCCTTGTATTACCCTTGTGTTTCCTATTTGTGTGATTTATACTGAAACTAATTGACCTGTGGTCACTGCTTCCTAATTTGCCCCATATTTCTACATCCTTGATCAGGTCTGTATTATTCATAATCAGTAGGTCTAGTAATGCATTGTTTCTTGTTGGTGCGTTCACCATCTGACCCATGAAATTGTCCTTCAAGGCATTCAGGAAATGGCGAGCCTTAGACAAATGCGTGGTTCCTTCTGCCCAGTCTATATATGAATAATGAAATTCCCCTATTATAATGACTATTATTATTATTATATTTCCCATCCTTGCCGCTATTCCAAGCTGTAATAGGAGGTCCGCCTCCCCCCTCCTCCCTCTGGTTAGGGGGCCTATAGCATACGTCCAGCATTACTTTCCCCTTAGTTTCCTCTTTTGAAGCTCTACCTATATGGATTCCACCTACTCCCTAGCTCAATTAGTGATATCATCCCTCATATTCACTTGCACATAATTCTTGATATACAGGCATATCCCTCCCCCTTTTTTACCCTCCCTATTTCTGCAATATAGGGAATACCCCTAAATGGTTGTCAGCCAATCATGAGAGCTGTCAAACCAAGTCTCTGAAATTCCCACAGCATATAGTGTGACTGGACATGAAAGGGGGGGGGGGTGCACATTCATTACTCGTGAACCATATCAGGCCAAATGCCCTCAATTTGGGGAATATACCTTACCATGTTGATGAGGACAAAGACCTCTTCCCCACATCCCTGTCCTAGACATCTTTTCTTTTTTTTCATTTACAATAAGGGTCTGGTGTAGATGTTAAGGGGAATCTTGGCCCCTTGTATACATAATATAGTGGCCAGGAAATGTAATTTAGTGGCAATGTAAATTGTATTTATTTCTTTGAAAAAGTGTCACATTTGCTTTAGTACTGTACATCCTACAGGTGTGCCACTTCACTGGCAGGTTTAAGGCATCATCTAAGCATGTTATGTAAAGGATTTGTGTATTTTTAATTTTGCCAATTAAGCCTTATTAAATGACCTGCTCCCTGCTGAATGGTGTTTTTTCTTGTGCATGTTCCCCAGGGCAGTATCCGGCTCCCTATACCCTTTGTGTGACAATTCCTTGCCTATTAGCATTAAAAATGGAGAGAACTGATTAACTTCAATTTGCAATTTGTGTTATTTCAGACAAGTTCATCAAATGTGCCTGCAAACTGAACCCAAGCATAGTTGCCTATGACTAATGCTAACTACCAAAAGTACAGGAGCAATTAGCATAAATGAGCAAGGGTACACTTTCAGTTGTGTTTTTGCCCAAGCTGCCACATTTTTATTAGATTATGTACAGTCCTAGAAATGTAATTATTGGTTAACCAGTTACCATTTATGTTGTGTTAGTCCATTTTTCCCTTGCAGCCCCTATCGCTTTGCAAATGCTTTCAATCCCAGAGATTTTAAAATCACATGTTTTCAAAACCTTTGATTTATGATTTATAAAAAAAGTTTAATATGTTATAAAATGTTATAAGCGACATCCACTTTGCTGAGTTGTTTTAATGATAGTGAACAAAATACATGTCAAGCAACCAATATCATTACTTTTAATTTATCCCTGTCCTAGTTAGTGGAATAAAACATTTTCTTCTTCCATCTCCATGTAATCTCACGAGTCCTATACTGTTAAAAAAAACAGACATTTTTTAAAAATACTTTTATGCATTTGTTCTATTTATGTAATGTTGAAATTATATGACCTACATACTGTTATCTATAACTTCTTAGGAAGCTAAAGCTTTTGAAAGTCTACAATTTTTTTTTTTTTTTTACACTGATGTTCAGGTTGAAATATTAATACATGGAAGGATATTGGGAGAATAATGGACTTTAACGGCACATAGTATAAAAATAAACTATTTAATAATCAACATTAAAATAGTTTCTTAAAAATACAAGAAAAACAGCAAACAGTACATCTAAAATCACATTGGACTTTTAACAGGAGCTTTAACACATCAATTTAACCACTTGCTACCCGCCCGCCGTCAAATGACGGCGGAGTGGTGTAGCTATTGTTCTGGGACGCCGTCATATGAACAGCGATCGTGACCACGCCATGTTGCTAGGACACAGCACAACCCCGATCTCGGTAAAATGGGCATTTATTATTATTTGTTTTTTTACATTGCATCCTGTAAAGCATTGAACCCATGATTGGCAGATTGTGGGGGTAATGCCTGGATCCTGCAGACTCTCAGTACACTGTCTGCCTGTACCTCCACTATAGGCAAGCGGGTTCTGAATGGCAGAAACAATTAATTAACTATGAGAGCCCTCACCAGTGCCCTCACAGTTCATTGAGATCTACAAGCTGTCAGCTGCAATGGTTAATGGTACTTGTAGTCTGTTCATTCACAGGAACCATTGAATGATTGACGTGGCTGTGTGGATGGAGCTCCACACAGCTGCACTGTTTTAAAATGTGACAGCAGGTGCATGGAGAGGATCCCCCACCCGCTTTGACAGAGAGGGGAGCATTGGCAGTGAGAGATGGGTGGATAGGAGCCTGTTACACTCTAAATATAGGTGTAACCTGGAACATGCTCCTAAAGGCGAACTTATCCTTTAACTAACATTTAGGGCACTTGTAATGGTAATGGTGTTTTATTTATATAATTGCTTCAAAAACCTTGTTACAGTTAAAATCTCATAAGATAAATACTGTGCATGGCACACTGTACCATCAAAGCTAAAGTGTCGAAATGTAAAAAGAAAAAAAAAGTGTGCAGCATTATGGGTTAATTTACAAGTATAACATATACCTTTAGGAATCTTGGCTTTAGTTTACAAAACTGTGAAGTATACAAAATAGGTACTTAAACTGTATATTTCATAACCAACTGATGCTGCAAAATGCATGCCACATGTTGAAGATATTGAAGAGACTAAAATTAAAGGAACCATACCAAGTCCACAACAAAATAAAATATTGGGTATGGGTTGTGTGCTCCTTACCCTATCGCACCTTTCCTATTAATGTGATCCATAGAAAAAAACAGACTTAAACTGCAGATCAAGCTATAGAGACAGGTAAAATGATATGCTAATTTTAGGGTTTTCCTGTCATGTTTGCCTCCTACCATTTATGCCTCACAAAGCCACCTGTTGGCTCTTCAGTATGTTGAATGGCACTGCCAGCTGTTGAGGAGAACTATAGGGTGGAAGGGGCAGGAGCAGGGCCAGGCCTCATTTTGTTCAGAAAGAAATCAAATTTTGCAGGTAAATGTAGCTGCCTATATTCCTGAAGGTTTTGTTTCTCGGAAGGGAACCTCTGCTTAGACAGTTTTTCATTATTTGCTTAGTTTGTTTTGTCATGACTAATTTAATATAATTTTGGGTTGAGTCCTCCTTGGCAAATTACTTATTCCACCATAAATGAAATTGTTATAAAATCAGGCCATGGTTTGCCACCAATAGGCCTATTGGTAATAGTGTTTAGATTTACAGATTTTCCTTGGTCACAAATCCTAAACAAGCAAAATATTCCTACTACCTATCTACCCTATCTCATAAATGCATAGGGGTTGTGTTACTAAAGACAACTAGGCTGTTCAGTTTGCAAGAGGATTTTCCCCAGAGCTGACTTCCACCTTCCAATTATGTGCACATAAAAATGCTGTTTTTTTTTATTTTGCACATAATTGGGTATACTTTGCTAGGTGAAACTTTACCACATTCACTAAGCTATGGGTAAAATTCACTTGAAAACTGCACAAACTTTTTGCCTTTAGTAAATCAACCTCCATGTCAGTCTCTTCAGAGGATTGAATTAAAATAATTAAGAAACATGAAGTATGTTCTTTCAGCTTGCCTCTTCTAATCCTGACATTACCTGCTTGTCAGAGAAATTTGCATTTTGTTATAACTGATTTATAGAAAGGA
>NC_138770.1:270955023-271082523 GCF_965119305.1 Pelophylax lessonae
TGATTACACACAGGTGGATTCTATTTATCATCATTAGTCATTTAGGTCAACATTGGATCATTCAAAGATCCTCACTGAACTTCTGGAGAGAGTTTGCTGCACTGAAAGTAAAGGGGCTAAATAATTTTGCACGCCCAATTTTCCAGTTTTTTATTTGTTAACAAAGTTTGAAATATCCAATAAATTTCGTTCCACTTCATGATTGTGTCCCCTTTGTTGTTGATTCTTCACAAAAAATTACAGTTTTATATCTTTATGTTTGAAGCCTGAAATGTGGCAAAAGGTCTAAAAGTTCAAGGGGGCCGAATACTTTCGCAACGCACCCTATTTTATTACAAATACCAATAATTAAAATGTATCATAAAAAACACATAGTGCATACAAGATGCTAGGGTTACTTTATTTGTATTTATGGTCACTCAGAGGAGCTGATGACCTGTATTGCTCAACAACAACACATATAGACAAATATGCAAATAATATCATATATGATGAAGGCCAGAAATACAGGATAGGGTCATGGGCATTTTGCTGTAAATTAGCTTCATTAGGAGACTAAATCCATAACCAACATGACATGCGTATAGCATTGCAGCCGATCAGCCAGAGTGCTCCTAGTAAACCTGAGAATAAGGAGGCCCAGCGGGTTGTGGACAGCAAAATGGAGCCCTGAAAAAAGTGGCCCAGATATCTGTTTGAGTTCAATAGGGAGTGCTCAAAATCATTCAATATGTGTCCAAAATGCCAGTCTTATAATGAAAAAAATGACACTACTGGATCGCTCTTGTCATATCAGCTTATCAGGAGAGGGGCTAGTAAAAACTGAGATTAATGGGTTATCCATCAGGCTATCCATCATCCATCAATTCTCTCTGTGAATTGTTTATTAGCTACTTTATTAGCTAGTGTAACTGAAAATACCCATATAACTTGTGGCTGGGAAGGTTAAAAGCCTCATTTAACCGTTGAAAGAACTTAATGAGGTTGATTTACTTAATGCACATAGGCTGTTTACTTTTAGAGAGAATTATGGCTTAGATTAGTGAATGTGGTAAATATTCACTTTGCAAAGAATACCCAATCACATGCAAGGGAGATTAAAAAATGCAACATGCTTGCTTGCACATGATTGAATTATGGAAGTCAGCATAAATTCACCTCATTCACTAAGCTAAGGGAACAATCCCTTGCAGAGGGAACATTTCCTTTCTTTTACAATGTTTTTATTGAAGAATTTCAAATAAAATACAAACATCTAAATAGAACATCTTCCATTTTCTGCCAGCATAGTACTAATTACATTGGTGCCTGGTCAATGTGAACAATATAGGAGAAACAAAACAGAACAATAAACACACAAAGCACAAAATATAGAGATGTCAGTGATGCCCCTGGAACATCCGAACACCCCCATTGGGAAATATCTGTGTCCGGATGGGGGCAAGACCAACCACCTCCACCAATTCTTAATGAGTTGTTGTTCATTCGAAAGTTATTATTACCTATCGCTATATTGTATTGTGTAAAAAATGAACTCGTAAGGCAGTAAACAAATTCCGAGGCTAGGAGCCTACAGCAGTTTAACAAATGGTGTAAATAATGCAAACAGTTTGACCCAGGATATGCTAAATTGTTTTAGCAGTCCGAGAAATCTATCCAGGGCCCAAAAAAAAAGAAGACAAAAGGGGTAAAAACAAAATATAATAGACTTCAATATGCCCATTTAGAGACTAATAAAAGGGAGAAACATTATTCCAAAATTGTGACCAATGAGCAATAATTGTCTCTACGTGTAGGCTGCTGGCTGTAGTCAACCAAGAAGGAAAAGCAGAAAAAGAAGGGAAAGGAAAGTACAAAGAATAGGGGAGTAAGATTAAGAAATCTAAGGATTGAAATTGATGGGGGGGAGAAGAAAGGAAGAGGGTGAAGAAAGACCCCACCCCGGGGGGCTTCAAGGCCGCCTCTGACGACCAAGCAGGATCCTCGCTTACAAGTCCAGAAAACGGGACGATGGGCCCATTGTTTAAAACTGGTCCAACTAAGGTTGCCAAATCTTACTAAACTTGTCTTTGGGGAAAATTTCCTTTCAAAGTGAACATTTGCCTTTAGTAAATTAATCCCCATGTGTTTATTAACTGGTTCACATGTTAAAAGAGCTAAGGAGGGAGGACTAGTACATGTTTTATAAAAAGCATGCCCTTTCATTAAGGCTGGGAATTTCAGCACTAGGTGTGGTGTAATCTTTGTTTTGTTTATTTGTATTGTTAACCTCCTATTGTTGAACGTAAAACAAATCTTTTTATGCATTAAGATAAAAAAGCCTTCTGTGTGCAGCAGCCTCTAATACTTACCTGAGCCCCATCTCTGTCCAGGGATGTCCACAAGTCCCTCGGCCGTCTGGGACTCTCCTTTCTGATTGGCTGAGACACAGCAGCGGCACCATTGGCTACTGTGGTTGTCAATCAAAGTCAGTTAACCAATCAGGAGAGAGGAGGGACGGGGCCGAACAGCAGCTCAATGTTTGAATGGACACATGGAGCTGCAGCTTTGCTCAGATGCCCCATAGCAAGCTGCTCGCTGTGTGGGCACTCCTCAGGTTGGAGGCGCCAGGAGCAGTGAAGAGGGATCTAAAAAGAGGAGGATTCAGGCTGCCCTGTGCAAATCTACTGCACAGGGCAGTTAAGTATAACATGTTTGTTATTTAAAAAAAAAAAACCACTAGACTCTACAATCACTTTAATGCTTGAATGCAGTTTTTCTACTTTGGTATGTGCTAGTTAATTGTACATAGGTATAATCAAAATGAATAAACTTTAAATTGGACCTTCATTTGGTGGTAAATGTTAAATTGCATCTCCTGATATTTTTTATTATCAAAGAATAACTAGCCCAAAATATATATATTTTTTAATCCTTCCTAAAACACACTTATCCTAAACAAAAGCTTTTTTTTAATCCAACCTAATAAATATTGACTCCAACTTTTGACCCCAGCCTTGACCCTGGCCCTCTGACATTAACCTAGATCAAGGTCTGATTTATCCTTTTTATTCTTATTATGCTATGTTGTATATTCTTCCAAATTCAGAAGGTTAAAGAGATTACAGGAGTGGGTTTACAGAGTGATGACTCTAAAAGCCAGTCACAGGCCATCATGGCGATCATGTGATCGGGAGCCAGTCCTCCATTAGTCCAATCATTAGTAAGAGACCTGGAGCTGTTGTTTATAGCCTAGTCTCCATGCTATGAGTACACTGTGGACTGCTCTTCCGACACAAATGCCAGTGTGCCTATATGCAGCATCTCTGAACAAGGGCCACCTTCGAGATGCCACTTAATATGTGTAACGTGTGCATCAATGAGTTAATTTATATTTAGACTTCAGTGAAATCTAACAAGGGTTTTCACCTTTTTCCTACCATATCCAAGCTAAAAAAAAAAAAAAAAAAGTTATGACTATACTTACATTTTAACTATATGCACATTTAATCCATAAATCCCCTATGTCTTTTCATATTTGTATAATGTTATTTACTATATTTCTGCTTAGACTTACTGTTTGCTTATCATATCTGTAAATATGCCTGGTACTAGCTTTCCAAATTATACTAAATTATACAAAATCGAGACAGAATATAAGAAATAATTGTAGTAAGATTTATTTTCATAATGTCTAAGCACCTTAATCTCTTACTTCATATCCCAAAGCTTTTATAATGAGGGCAATTTATAGCTAGTGGCTTATCAAAAATACCAAACCATTTTTTTTACCTGGCGGAATATAAATTTAGCCTCAAAATGTAAATATATTTATTGCAGATTGTTCTTCATTAAATAAACTGCTTTGACTTTTTTTATGCTTTCATCTTCATGTTCTATTCAGACCTCTTGTTAGTAGACTTTGTACTTTGGTGCTATTACAAAGCTAGACTTAGGAAAAAGCAGATTATTGTTAGTCAAGCATTATTTTTATGCTAATTAAAACATTTGAATCAAAACCCGTTTTTACTAATTACTTTACATGGATGGTATTAGTTATAATCAACTGGAAAATAGATCTTAAGCACATAGTTTATATATAGCCCTGTGTTACTGAGCTCTAAAATGCAGTTTAAATTTCATTTTAGCAAATGTTGCTAAGAGACCATTTCTAGTGTGGCAACTGCTTAAGGTCAGGTTTCAATCAGTCTTTGTGATTTGCTGAAACCTTGTTGAAGACCAAATGTCATCCTGCATTGATCTCTATAACAGCTGTATAAATGTATTGATTGTTTACATATTTTACCTTGTGAAATTACAAAAATAATCACTGGAAAATGCTGATGGGTCCTAGCTAAAAGGCTACTTTAAATCAAAAAAGTGCCTTTGGTTGTGAGAGTTTGGGTAAAAAAGTATTTATCTCAAAACTGACGTAAGATGTGAAACACCATTCCAGATATGCATTTAAATCTACACTACAGAAAAACAACTAAATACGCAGTTAAAATATATTTTATATTTCCAGCAATTATGTTACCTGGCACAGGATTTGTAATCTTGTTCAGCTAGTTTTGTGATTGCTTGCCACACTATACAGCCAGCAGGGTGATAGACTGCTGATTCTTTGTGCAGGGATTATACAGGTGGCTCACAAAGCTGTGAAGCTGAACCAGGAAATAAACAGCCATCTTCCTGGTTATGCAGTATTGCAAGGATGTGAATCACAAAACTGTCAAAACTGAATTATAAATTGTTGGTGCATAAAACAGTTCACATATATTTATACAAGCTGCAGTGCACTTGCCCTTGCTAGCGAGAAAAATATGTTTATTTTAAGTAACATATATTTAGATTTCAAAACCTCACAGTAATTGTGTTTTTAGAGAGCTTGCCCTTCCTTTATTTATATGACTACAGGCAGTTCCCGGGTTACAAACATCCGACTTACAAACATCCGACTTACAACTTCTATCTACAAACGGAGGGAGACAACAACAGGAAGTGAGAGAAAATCTCCCCCCTAGGAAGAGAAATTCCCTCCTGGAAGAGTCATCATGGGAAAAAGGTGTCTCCACTGAAGCTTTATTACCGATCGTGGCTTCCTCAACATCCCAAAATTTTCAAAATCCAATTTTCACAGGGACAGAAAGAGGTGAAATCTTCTGAACAGGGGCAAAGACAGCAAAACAAATGTTACAGGGGGCTGTTAACCCTTTCCTATGCTATCCAAAAAACTTAAAAATTACTTTTTCTGGCTGGAGCTACACTTAAAACATTTACCTGTTCCGACTTACAAACAAATTCGACTTAAGAACAAACCTACAGTCCCTTTCTTGTTTGTAACCCAGGGACCGCTTGTGCTGTACATACTATACCTGGTCAATAGAGCCAACCAATAATGACCAGATAAATGTGTTTGTGAAACACTGTGTAGTATTTGTTAGAACTCAAGGAATAAGTAGCTTTGCTTGGATGAGTTTTTACTAACTAAACACATTTGACAATGGTACAGAATTGAAAGGTATTAACTTTAGATCTAACTATAATGCTTGTATTACTCAATAAACATATTTGTCACTGAATATCATATTAATATAAATTGTAGGTAACGTGTTTCACAAATACAATTGCATCTATGAGGTTCAGTAGACTCATGTGTTATGTGGAAGGGATAGTCACTACTGTCTCTGATCAGGGTCAGCAACACATTATAGGAATATTATTGGTGGACCTATACATAAAGGAGTTGTAAGTTCAGAAGGATTTTATCTTTATTTTGCATTAAGATAAAAACCTTCTGGGTGCAGCAGACTCCCCAGCACCCCCTAATATTTACCTGAGCCCCATCTCTCTCCAGCGATTTCTATGGGTCCCTTGGCCATCCGGGACTCTCTCTCCTGATTGGCTGAGACACAGCCACAGCGCCATTGGCTCCCGCATCTGTCAATCAAAGTCAGTTAGCCAAACAGGGGAGAGAGGGGGCAGGGCCGAACAGCAGCTCCGTGTCTGGGTGGACACATGGAGCTGCAGCTTGGCTCGGGTGCTCCCATAGCAAGCTGCTTGCTGTGGGGGCACTCGACTGGAGGGAGGGGTCTTGAGAAGCAACAAGGGACCAGAGAAGAGGAGGATCTGGGCTGCTCTGTGCAAAACCAACTGCACAGAGGAGGTAAGTATAACATGTTTGTTATTTAAAAAAAAAAACGAGACTTTACAATCACTTTAAATTATAATGCTCCTTTTTACTTCTCATTCTAGACTATTTATGGGAAAAATAGTAAGAAGAAGTACCTGTACCTTTATTGCTCTTAGTCGCAAGGTTAAATACTGTAGCATTGGTCACATGGTCACTGTTCTAAGATCATGAAAGTTAGCCTTGTAGCTTTGCTGAGCACTTATCTATATTTATGCTAAATATTATGTGTCAAATGCTCCAGGATTTTGTATTGGAATGCACAATGTAGGGCATTGTGTTTTACACCCATCCATGGAAAAAGTATCATCTATTGTACATTTGAGGTGGTTTGTTCATTAGGGTGGGGAAGAACTTTGCATGTGAAACATTGGAGAATATTCTTACATACTAATGTGCAATTCTTCAGCATTTCTATGTTTTTTTAGTTTTCTTAAACCATTGCTGTGCAGGAGAAAGCAAACTTATGCGAGGCAGTAAGTGGCCTTTAACTGCACACTAATTTAGCAAGAAAGGTATGCCATGCCCCCTGAAGGCAATACCCAACCAGAGAGTGCCATTGTTACTTATTGCACCAGTTTTAACTGTCACTCTTTCAAACCTCTTTCATCTCCTCCCTTACCCCCTCCCACCCTTCATTTCAATGATCACTTCACAGATCAGATTCTCCTGATACCCGACAGCTGGTGGGGTTGTATGCAGAAGATATCTGGGCAGGGCAGCAGTGAGATTTAATAGTGTTTTGCTATATTATATTTGGTATTCCACTAATATGGATTTTGTATATCATGTTTAAGGAAACAGCTATTCCTTTAAAACATAACATGTACAGTTGGCTCCAACAGCTATGCAGATGCATAATAGTTTACTTAATATTGCTGATCTAGTACTTCAAAAATGTTATCACATAAAAATAAATGAAATGCATAGTCTGAAATTCATATCAACATCATATTCACAGTCATGAAGCAAGAAAGTGCTCAATTACTTGTGCTGAATTACATAATTATTGGAAGGCCTGAATAATTTAATTAAAGTGCATCAAGAGAACACAGCAGTGCTAAGAAAATCACCAAGTAAATAATCAAGTAATCTCATTATTCTCCTAAGAATTCCATTGCCTGATGTCTTTAGTTTAGTGGTTTAAGTCAGTTGAGGTACAGATACATTTGACAAAGGATATGAGAAATATTTAATAGGATGCTTGACTTTTTTGTTAGAATTTGTCAGCTTCTGAGTGTGATTATTTAGCTGTTAGTATCTGTAAAGGTTTGATCCATGGACCGCATTTCCATTATTTTAAATGTTTACATTCTCTCTATTTTTGGTCCTATCTTAAAAGGATATATATTTTATTATATACATTATTTTTATACTTAAAAATACAATTCAGTTTTATGTTTTTATCTTTTGGGTACATACATAAGAAATAATGCATGTGAACGGCTTATATTTATCACTTTCATTCAGCATGTAGAACTTGCTGGCGTAGGTTTTCTGCAGTGTATTGTTGCTGTACTGTAAAGGTTCTAAATAAAAAAAAAAATTATTTGATCCCCAACTATTTCAGTCAGAGGGAAAGATACCCCTTTCCTTGGATGCTAATTATTATTATTATTATTATTATTATTATTATTATTATTTAGTATTTATACAGCACCAGTAGTTTGCATAGCACTTTACAAAATAAAGGGATGCAGTACAATTACAATACAGTTCCATATAATATGGTTCAGAGGGCCTTGCTGTTGAGAGCCTACAATCAAAAAAGGAAGGGTCAAGGGTAATACTGTGAGGGGTGAGTTGATGGAAAAAGTAAAAGTAGAGTTTATTAAATGGAGGCAGGGCAGGCTTCCCTCAAGAGATTTCAAGGATTACCTAAAGGTGGACAGACTGGGAGAACCCAGGCAGATTAGGGTAGGTAAGTCCAGAGGATGGGAGAGGTCCTGTAGGTGAACAAGGGAGGGGGCAGCGAGGGAGCTAGTGAGCAGGAGGTCTCAAGAGGAGCAAAGAGGATGGCTTGGGTGATATTTTGAAATTAGGTTGTTGATGTTGCACAGGGCAAAATTGTGTATGGCTTTATTTGATATTGTTAGTATAAAGAGCAGAATCTTATAGGCTAAAGGAGTGATGTTTTGAAGTGCAGGTAGTCAGTTGTATCAAAGCAGCAGAAAGGTTGAAGAATAAGATTATGGAGTAGTGGCCTATGGTTTTAGTTATTAGTAAGTTGTTAGTAAGTTTTAGAAGGACAGTTTCTGTGGCTTGTTTTGGGAGAAAATAAGACTGAAAGGCATCAAGAAGTGTTATTTTTAGTGAGATGGTAGCTCAAGCAATTGTCGACTCAGCTTTCTTGATCTTCGGAGATATACAGGAGCAGGGAGATGACTGTTAGTTTGTTCAGACTGGTGGGGTCTAGGTGTCAGGTATGTAGGTGGGAGTTTAGCAACCACCTTTGTGGTAATAGGTAAAACGGTAGACATGGAACGTAAGGTGGGTGAGATATCTGGACAGTGGAAATCTCATCATTAACTGTTTCAATCTTGAAATGATCTCCTGTGCAGTGTATTATTTATAGGGTGAAAGCAGTGGAGGACAACGTAGTGAGTTAAAAATAAAATAGTTGATGAGTACTGCATGAGAGGGTGTGATGGATATGTGTTTTGAGACTTTTAATGTTGTCTGTTTGCCAAGGTTGTAGTGGTTGGACGCTAATTCTGTGTAGGCTGAGGGAAGTAAATGTGTTCAGGAAAGATGCGAGTGAGCTGTTGTAGACAGAACTGGCTAGTTGGGAGGTTTTTTCCTAGAGGTAGTCTGTTGCAGAATAGGGAGGAGAAGGGTTAAAGTGGGTAAGGTTTCCATTGTTAACTGTTTGTGTGTTGGAAGGATAGGGCTGTGCTGAATTACCAAATAGGCAGAATGGGAACCAGCTCATGTGCTGTTTAACCACATCCCACCCAGCCTATAGAAAAAAAATGGGAGAGCACTAAAACAGTGTATCACCCCACGCCTAGGTACAAATTATAAAAACTGTGTGTGACAACAAAATTTGTGATATTGCAGCAGCAGCTATAGGAACGGGTATGATTTTAGAAGAAATAGTCGTAGGGGACTATCTACAGTGCTTGCTGATGGCCTAAATATGATAAATATATAAATATGCTTATTGTAAATAAAAAGAAATATAAAAATATTACTAAAGTCTAGTGCAGTAAAAGTACATCAAGGTTAAATTGGTGACAATGGTATTAATAAATAAATAAATAACCAATAGAGCAAAGTTAATGTGTAAACATGAAGTCCATCAAAGTGACAAGAAAAAGTATTTTTCAAGATCTAAATCAAAGTGCAGGTGCTTTGTGCTCAAACATCCAAAAGTTTGTGACTTTTCGTGGTGTGGGTTCCTTTTCAAGTTAATGTGGTAAAGGTGGATCACTTACCAGAGATATTGGGTCTTATGTGCTGTATAGCACTAAGACCACACTCGCTTGTGGGCCTGCCAGGCCGGAGGTACTGGGTTCCCTGTGTACTCCTAGCGGGGGTGATGGCTCGATTCCTCCTCACCTAGTTTCCACTCCTCGGGGTATAGGGGCCAGGTTTGTGTAAAAAAAACAAATGCTCCAAAATAGTGTAGAAGGTTTTTAAAAATGTATTTCCTGCATGGGGTAAAAGCATATCCAAAGGTAAACTTTCCAGTGTCCTGGAAAGGAAAGGTAAAGATGTTTTAGGGTGGAAAGAATAAGATGCATACTGGGAAGGAAAGAACTGAATAAGGTGGAGGGAGAATAAGAGTCGTTTGCAGTATGTTTGGTTTAATACATTGTTGTTTGTTGTTAAATATCTTTCTGTACCTTCAGTGCTGTGCTAAAGTGCCCCCGTAACTTGTTCAAGATGGTATTTAGACAAGATGTTATATGCCAGTATCAACTCCAGTCTGTACCATCTCAGCCTGTGCCTTGCCCCTTAAAGATACTGTAAAGGGGTATTTATCAATTATTTAATCAAAAACTCAAAAAAGACACATAGCAAGTAGAGCAAACTTTGAACATTAAAGACAAGCTACAAGCTACACCTGCGGGGGCCTAAAAAAAATAATTATATATATATATATATATATATATATATATATATATATATATATATATAGTGGACTTTACTTCTGCTTTAAGAGCAGCAATGGGTATCATAAGGCAAACTCATAAGCAAGAAGTCAGTTTTAGGTAAAGGTGGCTGTATAGAGCAGCAATAATTACTGTAAGGCATCGTTGATGGTAAGAAGTCAGTTTCAGTTACAGTTGGATGTTAAGAGCAGCAATGCTTACTTACTATATAGCGAAATTAATGGAAAGTAGTCAATTTTAGCAGGAGCAATTTAAGCTAAAAATGGATGTTAATGATAGAAACGATCACTATAGGGCAAAATTGTGTTTTAATTACAAGTACAAGCAGTTTAATGATAATGCTGGGCTTTCTTGTTAAAATATTTTATACATGTAATGATGAAAAACTATATTATATTATATTATATTATATACAAGATTAGTTCATAAAACTCTAAAACAAACAATAATGCAAAAATACCTGGTGGCATTTTTCTTTCAGTATATGAAAGTGAGCTAGCATATTAAAATAAATGTAATAAAGTACTGGACTTGAAAAAAAAAAAACAGTCCATAATAGTGTCAATAAACACACTTTCAGTGAAAAAAAAAAATTGTAGTAGAAAAATTGCCAGAGTATACATCCTTAGTCTTTCCTGGGCATCTGGTTTTCTTTTTTGAGAAGATAAAGCACTCATAAAGCCTGAGGGGTCAATGCAGGTCCAGCCCAATGGCCCCAGATACTGTATATAAGAGATCTAAACAAGTGATTGTAGCACCATAGAGAGTGCTCCTTGGTACATATCCCTAATACAAGCTAGTAACAAACTAGCGATGCAAAGGCTACGGTTTTGAGCTGTCATTTTTTTTTTAAAACCATTATAGACCTCTTACAAATACATTAAGATTTTTTAAATCTGGCTCCCAGACATTCTTTGAATGTCTTCCTCATTCACTTAGGGTTATATTTAAAAAATATTCTATTCATAAAGCATTAGGTGGATCAGTGTCACACAGATCCATGAAAGCTGTACAAATTTTGGCTATATGTTTGGCTGAGGATTGTCAGCTCTATCTAACGGGCAAAATGCTCTACTGTATATTCTCATTTCAGGTTTTTTTTTTTTTTTTTAAACTATAGTGCATTTTGGCCACTAGATGGCACTGCTGACCATAGCAATCAATCTATTACAGAAATTACAGCCAAAATGTGTGCAGCCTGCTCGAATGTGTGTGACATTCATCCAATGAATGTTTTAAAAATAAACACCTTAATAACTGTCTGTAATACACTATATGAACACATGATTGTTACATTCAGACTAACTGCATTGGACTAACTGCAACTGCAAATGAGAAATTCTTCTTTGTTTGACAAAAATAAGTGTGTTTTTAGAAAAAAAAAAGTATCTCCGGTAATTAAAATTAAAAGAATAATGAATACTATTTTAACCACTTCCCATCCAGCGACATACCAGTACATTGCTGGACTTTCGGTGGTTAAATCGAGATTATGCCTACAGCTGCAGGCATCACCCCGGTACCATTTTTTAGAGCTGGCAGTTGGCTTTCTTGTAATAGCAACCAGAGCAGCTTACCAGCTGCTCTGCTGCTATTACAAGCAGTGGGAGGGGACATTCCCCCTCCCACCCCTGTCCATGGCTCTCTTGGGCTCTCCCGTCCCACTGGGAGATCCGAGTGGCCAGCTGGAACATCTGTTGGATGTCTGGACAGCTGCACAAAGCTGGGATCAGCTTTGATTCGCTGTTCGTTATAGTAAACCGGAAGCGATGACATGACATCACTTCAGGTTTATTTGGAAACTTTCGGCGACAGTTTTTGAAAATCAAAAGCATTTAAAAACCCTGATCTTGGTGTTTTGAATGCTTTTTAGTGCAGAGGAGGGATTTAGGGTTTTGTAGACCAGATCCATAAAGAGAAACTATCACATGATTATTGTTTACATTCCTTGTCACAGCAATAAAAGTAATCAAAAAATAAATAAAGCAACAGTGTAAAATAAAAAAATAAAAAAATGAATGAATGAATGAATTAATTAATAATTAAAAAAAAAAAAAAAAAAAGCTAAAGCGCCCCCTGTCCGCTCGTGTTTGTGCAAAGGCGAACGCGTGCTTTGGTCCTGCACGCACGCAAACAGGGATTGTCCCACACATGTGAGGTATCGCCGCAAACGTCAGATCATAGGCAGTAATTCTAGCACCAGACCTCCTCTGTAAATCTAAAGTGGTAACCTGTAAAGGCTTTTAAAGCCTCGCCTATGGATAGTAAAACGTCTTTTGTCGCCGTTGCATGGGCATATGCAATTTTAAAGCGTGACATGTTTGGTATCTATTTACTCGGTGTAACTTCATCTTTTAATATGTTACAAAAAAAAATCTGGTTATGTATTGTGTTTTTTTGCATTCAAATTTTAAAAAGTGTATTTTTTTCACAATAAATATTGCGTTTGGAAAATCGCTGCGCAAATACTGTGTTACAAAAAAAAAAAAATGCAAAACCCAATAATTCGCTATATACAATATGATCGAGTAGTGAATATTATAAAATGTTGCCTTCCCATACTATATGCGGATAAAATACTTTTAGAGATTCTCCAACAGGGCTGCTTTTTCCCGAGTAGGAAAGCTCCCACTTTGGGGCCTAATTGATAGTGCTGTTTTTGTATCTATATAAATCTGATCTTATTATATTTCTGTATGCTATGAGTAAGGCTATGGCCGGAAAGTGTTACCATTTTGCCATGTTTTAAACTGCTGTTATACTGGAATAAACTGCATAAAGACGAAGCATGCAGGGTGCCGGCCTTTTCTTGTTATATGGAAGCATTTGGACGTTGCAGCCTAAGCACCAACACTCCATATCCATTTCATCTTGTGGTAGAGCTAGGGTGAGTCTGCATCTACTCTAATTTATTCTCTAGAGCCTTTGCTTTAAAATATATATTTATAATGTTTAGGGGTTTTAGCAAAAAATACAGATTGTTATATGTGAACAAAAAGTGCCAGAAAAGGTCTTGACTGGAAGTAGTTAATGAAAAAATAAATGGCAAAATTTACATATCAATCTTTTGGATAAATTGTATTTGGCCTGTAAATCTGGTCAACTTCTTTTTCATTAGGCTGAAGTTCCCTGTTACCACAATGTAATTTGGGAATATGATTGATTAACCAGAATTTTAATTTCAATACTGCATCTGCATTTGTAACAAAATATGGTATACTGGTAAATCTTTCTGTTTATTTTTTATTCAATATTTTTGCTTTGCAACTCTTTCTTTTATTTTTTGTATAGTTTCACCTATGTAGCATAGCCCACATGGGTACTCAATTATGTAAATTAAATAATTGATCTGCCATGCATAATAACTCCTTATTTTTATGTCTGCCTACTGTGAGGATGAGTGAAGGAAACTCCCTCCTCCCCCCTTTATTTAAGGTGTAACAGTGAATGCATGAGGGACAGAAGAAAAATCCTGTTTGTTGGGGAGCTTAGAATGTGAGAGGGGACACTATAGTCCAGGGGTCTTCAAACTATGGCCCTCCAGTTCTTCAGGAACTACAATTCCCTATCATGCCTAGTCATGTCTGTGAATGTCAGAGTTCTACAATGCCTCATGGGATGTGTAGTTCCGCAACAGCTGGGGGGGGCTTGGTTTAAGGATCCCTGCTATAGTCTCTCTCTAGAAAGTCACTTTTACAATTTACCATTACAATAGGATTTTGAGAGGTACCGTATTTTTCGCCGTATAAGACGCACCGGCATATAAGACGCACCCAATTTTAAAGGAGGAAAATCTAGAAAAAAAAGATTCTGAACCAAATACTGCAGTAAAATATTTTATATCAACAGGTGAGGGTATAGGCATGGCACAGGTGAAAGTATAGGCATGGCACAGGTGATGGTATAGGCATGGTACAGGCATGGCACAGGTGAGGGTATAGGCATGGCACAGGTGATGGTAAAGGCATGGCACAGGTGAGGGTATAGGCATGGCACAGGTGATGGTAAAAGCATGGCACAGGTGAGGGTATAGGCATGGCACAGGTGAGGGTATAGGCATGGCACAGGTGATGGTACAGGCATGGCACAGGTGATGGTACAGGCATGGCACAGGTGAGGGTATAGGCATGGCACAGGTGATGGTACAGGCATGGCACAGGTGAGGGTATAGGCATGGCACAGGTGAGGGTATAGGCATGGCACAGGTGAGGGTATAGGCATGGCACAGGTGATGTTTTAGGCATGGCACAGGTGAGGGTATAGGCATGGCACAGGTGATGTTTTAGGCATGGCACAGGTGGTGGTTTAGGCATGGCACAGGTCGGCTTCAATCACTTACCTGCTCTCCTGGGCTGCCTGCGAGTCGTCCACGGCGCTGCTCCTCTCGTCCTCTTCTTCTGACGGCGGCGGGATTCCGGGAACCGTCCACGGCGCTGCTCCTCTCGTCCACTTCTGTCTTCTTTGACGGCGGCTCTCTTTCTTCCGGCGGGAAGGAGATCGGGCGGTGACGGTGCGTGACTGACGCACGCACTGGCACCGCCCCCATTGCGACGTCAGCAGGCAAAATGTGTATTAGCCGTATAAGACGCACCAACTTTCCCCCCCCAGTTTTGGGGAAGAAAAAGTGCGTCTTATACGGCGAAAAATACGGTAGTTAAAATGTTGTAATCTTAAATTTACATCAGTTTAATTTGACTATGAAATTCTGTTTGGTGAAAATAAAGGTTGTGGAGAGGTGCTGAGGTCCTTGAAGAAATGAATGTTTCCTTGGAATCCTCATCCTTCCTGGATGAAGAAGGCTGTCTGCTCAGTTCCTGTGAATAAATAAATAATGGATATTAACAAATAGAGAATGGAAAGGTCAGGAACAGTACAGGAGTATTCTTTTTTTTAAATATAGTGATATGGATACACATCCTCTGTATGTCAAGCCCTAGGACCAATTCAAAATGAACCTTTATTGAAATTCAACTAAAAATTATAAAAATATATGAAATTGAAGTGCGGGAGCAACAATCTCAACCTAATGAAGCTAAACTGTAGAAAGATGATTTCAACTGTAACATCATTTACTATTACACTTGTATTGTATTACAGAAATAAATAAACAGCAACTGATTAGCTTTTCAATTAAAAAATAAATAAAAATTAAATAATGGTAAGTCCCTTTTGATGTATATGTGCATTTAAATGTTTTTTTTTTTTTTTCTCATAGAATAGGTGTGGGTGCTCCCCCCTCTGAGTCAACCCAATTCCCTTTGTTTCATGCTGACCTCTGAGCACTGTCCCTTGGTTCCACCTCCTGCCCACCTCCCAGTACTGCCCCTTTTAGAGAATACAAAACCAAGTAATTTGTGTGGACTTTGTTGGTGCTTACAAGAAAAAACAATAAAATGTAGCAAGGAACAGAAGCCCCCCCCTTTCCAAAAATAGGGACGCCACAAAAATACCCTTCCCAGCAACAATAGGACCCACCAGCAGCCATAGATCTCAGGTAGCCAGCAACAATAGACTCCCCCTTCAACAGTAGATCCCTCGCAGCAACAATTGACCCCCCTTCCCAAGCAACAATAGATCCCCCATCAGCAACAATGGTTCCGTCAACAATAGTTCTGCCCAGTGGCAATAGATACCCCAGCCTCCACCAACAATAGACGCTCCAGCACACCCCCACACTCTTTGTAAGTACTTACATACATTCAGTACTGGAGGTGCCAGAATTATGTTTCTCCATATTCCCACTGAAAAAAAAGCCCTGTGCTTTTTATATTGAAGTTCGGAAGTCTGTTGCTAATATTTATTTGATTTTCTTTCTTTTTAAATACAGTTACACCTGAAACCTGAAAAGTGAGGCCTTAATGGTTCATGTGTATGCAGGTACCCTGCCTGGCTTAAAAAATAACCGCACTTTTAAATACATGGGCTTTTTTTTTTAAAAAAAAAGCAACATCAAACAACTTTGAAAATGTAACCTAAAATTTCTGCATTTCTATCCCTATGCTCGCATCACAAGTTCAGACCTGTGAAAACATTGCTTTGTCTGCAGTTTACTCAGATCAACAGTACAGTATAGAGCGTATCTACCTGCCTGATTCACATATCTTCAGTGCCAGGAGCCAAAAAGGATGATTTATAGTCTACACTACACTTGTAGGATCACTAGAGAAATAAACCAGAAACTGATAGAAAGAAAAAAGTACCTGTAAAAGTTTTGCTATGTCTTGCTTACCTCCCCATCTAGTATGATTCCAGACTGCCAGTTGTAGAAAAGCTGAATACATTTCTACATCCTTGTGTGTCTGAGAAGAGGCTACATTTTTACCACATTCACTAAGCTAAGGGAAAACTCTGCTGCAAAGTGAGAATTCCCTTTTAAATTGAACAGTCTATTTGCCTTTCCTGCAGCTCTGTTTATGTTACATGTCCTTTTCACAGCTTAAAAGACCAGATGTGAAGTCCTCTAAATAACATGGTTTAACCACTTACCGCATTCTAACGTACCGGTACGTCGGTACACTTTGCGGGGTTATACCGGGATGATGTCTCTAGTTAGAGGCATCATCCCGGTACCGTGGTTTGAAGCCGACGGTCGGCTTTCCGTCGGTAATGACCAATGCGGCTCGGGAGCCGCTCGATCGTTACCTGGGGGAGCGGGAGGGGACGTCCCCCCCCTCCCGCCGCCTTCCGTGGCTTTGCTCGGGGCTCCCGTCCCACCGGGAGCCCCGAGCACCCAGCCGGCATGTCCGCCGGCTGGATAGAGTCCCGATGAATGCCGGAAACGGCATCGATCGGGTCTCCGATGACGTAACCCGGAGGCGGCGTCCATGACGTCACTTCCAGGTTACTGTGCTGCAAAAGGCAGCAGTTTTGAAAAACGGCTGTATGCAAAAATGCCATTTTCTGCGTTTTGCATACAGGGAAGTGTAGTGGAGGGGTCGAGGGTCTTTTAGACCCTCGATCCCTCCATAAAGCGTACCTGTCACTACCTATTGGTGTCACAAGGGATGTTTACATTGCTTGTGACAGCAATAAAAGTGATCAGATTTTTTATTTTTTTTAAAAAACCTGTAATAAAGTTTAAAAAAAAGAAAAAATAAATAGGAAAAAAAAAATTTAGCTGCCCCCGTCACCGTTAGCTCACGCACAAAAAAAAAACCATATACGCAAGTCGAGCCGCGAATGAAATCGCTGTTCAAACCCCACATGTGAGGTATCGCCACGATCGTCAGAGCATGGGCAATAATTAAAAAAAAAAGAGCTACACTCTAACTCTAAACTGGTGACCGTTAAATAAATTTAAAGCGTCGCAGATTGAGATCTCTATTGACCGTAGTTTGTCGTCATCCCACGGGGGGCGCAATTTTAAACCGTAACATGTTGGGTATCTATTTACTCAGCGTGATATCATCTTTCACAATATACACAAAAAAATGGGCTAACTTTACTGTTTAGTATTTTTTAAATGCAGTGAAATGTGATTTTTCACATTTTTTCCAAAAAAATGGCGTTTTAAAGACCGCTGCGCAAATACCGCGTGACAAAAAATTTTGCAATGACCGACATTTTATTCTCCAGAGTCTTTGCTAAAAAAATATATATAATGTTTGGGGGTTCTAAGTAGTTTTCTATGAAAAAATACTGGTTTTAACTTGTAAACAAAAAGTGTCCGAAATAGGGCTGGGGCTTAAGTGGTTAAGGAGACAATCCCTCTGTGATAATTAGATGTACATGGGATTTCAGAGACTCAAGGGCTACCTTCTCCTGACCCTGGCTATGTTCACCAAAACAGCCAAGTGCAGGTGTAAACCTTTAAAACATTGCTCTTGAATTTTAAAAAGCAAAAGATGAAAAAACTGCTTAACCAGGGGCAAGTGGTCTCCAACAGCTGATGTTTTCCCCGGTTAGATGTTGGTGGATTCATATCTGCAAGTCTAGTCTTAAAGTACTGTATATATGAACTCTTACCATATAAAACACATACCGTATTTTCCAGCGTATAAGACGACTTTTTAACCTCTGGAAATCTTCTCAAAAGTCGGGGGTCGTCTTATATGCCGGGTATCGTCTTATAGGCTGAAACTGGAGAATATGCGGTGGAGGGGGGGCTCAAAAACATCGGCGGTATGCCCGGGGTATGGAAAAAAGAGAGCGAGAGTGGCTATGTGACCAGATGTGTCGGGAAAACATGCCTCTTTCACCCGTCTGACCAGCCCGCCCTTGTATCCTATTACTCTACCTTCTTCTCTGCATCCCTGCGTCTCGCTCCTGAGGCCTGCTAGGTCTCCCTGTGAGAGTTGGCATCCCTGCCACAAATGCGCATGCGCCGGATTTCGGCAGAATAAGCCGAGCGGCGAGCCGTTACAGCCGCATATTAACTCTTAGATGACGGAGCTGCATGGATGGATGGCTACATCGGGCAGAGAGGAGAGGAAGGTGAGCAGTGTGGAGTACGGAGATATGGACACTGGATCATCATGCAGGGATAGCAGCTTTCAGATAGCAGCTTTCATGGGGATACAAAGCTTCATGGCTACAGCAGGGCAGAGAGGAAAGGAAGGTGAGCTGTATCGGCTCAGCGCTCGGCTTGTAGTCTTATACGGCGAGTATATCCCAAACTCTATATTTTAACTGGAAAAGTTGGGGGTCGTCTTATACGCCCAGTCGTCTTATACGCCGGAAAATACGGTACATTACGACCACCTAACTGAAAATATATGTCGTTTTTGCTTTAAATACCTGGTTTATGGCAGCAGCTAGCTGTCAGTATCCTTTTTTCAGTCAGGCGGTCGGCTTTCAGATAAAAGTAATCCCGGCAGTGGATTCACCATGGGATCACTTTTATAGGCACCCCCCCACCCACCGCAGTCGTCGGTAACCTGGGAACCGATCTAGTGCAGGAAATGGCTAGGTAGGAAGCCGTGTGAGGGCAAGATAGCCCCCACTTGGCTCTATGCATTTGCATGTTCAAACAACACATGTGAGGTATCACTGCAATCATTACAGTGAGAGCAATAATAACCTCCTCTGTAACTCTAAACAGGCAACCTGTACAAATGTTTAAATCATCGCCTATGGAGATTTACAGGTTCCGTAGTTTGTTCCACGAACGTGCGCAATTTTAAAGCGTGACATGTTGGGTATCTATTTACTTGGAGTAACACCATCTTTCACAATGTACCAAACAATTGGGCTAACTTTAATGTTTTGGTTTAAACAAATACAGTGTGACATAAAATATTGCAATGACCACCATTTTATTCTTTAAGGTCTTTGCTAAAAAAAAAATAAAAATATATATATATAAATTATATATAAATATATAAATAATGTTTGGGGGTTATAAGTGTTTTTCTAGCAAAAAATACTGATTTAATCTTGTAAACAACAAATGTCAGAAAAAGCCAGGGTCAGCAAGTGGTTAAATTATAAATGCAAGGCAAAACACATCAGTCATTATAAATATCTTTTTTTTTCTCTTTTTATAAAATTATCATATAACCTACATAACCTCTGTTTTCAGCAGCATAAGAGCTGGGGATGGAGACTCCAGGAGGGCATGCCCACAGGAGACAAAGAAAGAGCAATACACTGATCTTTCCAGTGAAGAGATGTGCAGAAGGGTGTGTCAGCACAAGGTCACTGAAGGACAGGCAAGCTGAGCTCCCAGTACACCTAGAAAACTGACCATGCTGGGATGGATGTGCTTCTATGTCTAGCAAGGTCAGTTTGAAATAGAAAAGCAGGGGGTTTGGCAGGTTTGCCTGGTATTTCACACAAAGGAAGCAATACATATAGAACAGGATACTTTTTTAACAACAGACACATAACAGTTATATTAAATGTTGTGGTAACAAGCACTTTATTGTAACTGTTTAAGCACAACATCTCCACAATGCTCTTGTGTAACATAGATCAGATATCTTTACAATGGAAGGGGCACCTCTAAAAGTGCACGTCGGGTATCATTTTTCAGGCAGAATATAACGGGGTGCAGTTTACCTCTAGCTGCCAAACTAAGTTAAGCAAAACATGTACAAATAAAAACATGAGGGGACGTCACATGACAAATAAGTAATACAAGCTAAAACATATGAAATTAAATAAAATGTGTAATAAACTAAAATTTTGGCTATTTTGCCATTGGGGTGTTCCCAGTTTTACTTTTGTTCTATTTTGTGTATATCATTAACAATTTAGGTCTAATATATAATTAAATATGCTTACTGGATTCTAAAGTTTTAAAAGACCTGTATAAACTGGGTTCTTGTCACCACCAAACTATTTGTTGATATGACTGATCTTTAGCATTACTACTAGTATTGCCATTTTTCTCAACTAGAGAATGGCCATCAAATTTTCAGAAAACAGCTAAGTACCAAACCCCCTCACAAACTTAGATTATTTCCCCACTCCCTTCATAATGTTGCATTGACTGATATTTCTGATTTATATGATATTTTAGATACAGGTAGTACTTAACACAGTTACCTTTAAGAACTAATGCATAAACAAGCCCTATTTTGTTAAGTTTAAATACTGATTCTTATATTGTGTAAATTGTCATGATCCACATTCCCAGCAGAGCTTGGACATGAAATCCTGCCTTTTTTAATGACCAAAGATTCCTCTTCTTTAATTAATGAGTTGATTTTCATACCAGCAAGTCAAACTATGTCAGAGGCTCCTACTATGAAAAACAGTGGGCTGAATTATTTGTGGTAAAGAACTGTGAAGGAAGAGGTGATTATTTCCTTTGAAAAGCCACATGCACACATCAGTTAGTCACATAGTACTATACCAATTATTTCACAAACTGGGGAAGGCAATTGCTAACAATGTATTATCCTAAGGTCATTAAGAATGTCAAGCAGATCAAACCATATTAAATGATGCATTGGTCGCCCAGCTAATTTAAGTCTTTAGAACAGCCTAATTCCAGCTTAAAATGACTAAGTTTTCAAAAAAGGAAAACCATCTGTTTACATAATACACTATTTTATAATACAGTATCCAAAAAAATGCATCTGTTGGGAAAAACAGATCACTATCACTATCACTGCACTCACTATGGTAAAAAGGAACTCCAGGTACCTGCAATATGCTTTTAGAGTACCCCATGGTGCCATAAACACTGGGTACTCTAAAATGCAAAGTGCCAATCAGCTTCCAAGTCAATGGCTCTGTACCTTAGTATTGGCTGTGATGGTGTCCTACCATTGTGATGGGTCTGTTACTAAAGTCATGATGAAAGAAGAGGAAAGCCAGAATGTCCTATCAGAAAGGCAGATGGCATTTTGAAACACAGAAGATCCCAAGTTATGGGCATTCCAGTCAATCATGGTGTAACACTACTTGTTTTACCTTCACAGATTTATTTTAAGTACACGTCATCCTCATCTAGGAGAGAGAATAGGTGGTAGGATGATACTAAACAATGCAAAAAAGGAATACAACATATTTGTAAGAGATGATAAAATGAGTTTTGGTAAGCAGGAGGGAGGAGGAAGGAGATGAAGTGGGTTTAGATTTTGTTAAATAACCGGCTTTAGGTATTGATACAAGAATTCACAGGTTTTAGGGGGATCAAGGGTACCACCTCCCATTAGAAATAGACAATTTTAAAGAAAATATACTAAAAGGGATTTAAAGAGGCCAACATCTTAACTCCAAAAAGGTATAATAAAATGTAAACAATTGTATTACTTTGCAAACATTATTTACAGTATTGGTCATAAAACCATCACTGAATATCCATGTGGCTTAAAAGGATGTGCAGTGAACGTCAGCTCTACATGTTTTGCCAAAATTTTGGCGACTTATGAGTAATACAAAAGATGCCACTAAAAATGAGTATACTGAAATATTCATGTGTAAACCAACTATCATGAGTATAAAATTCATAACAAGGAAACAGTATACAAGAACATATACAGATTGGTCATTTGGAGGTTTGTCTTACCAGAGGTGCCCAGAAGCACTGAATAGTTGAAAGATAGTCATACGCTGTTCACAATCACTGTTCAGTGTCTTTTGGTTAATCTTCAAAGACAGTGTAGCACTGCCCAATAAATGATTTAGTAGCAGAGTTCAAAGCCATTTCAACAAAATATTTTGACTTGTGGGATCTCATGCAACCACCACAATGCAGAAATTCTGGAAAGATTATTAGCATTTAATAAAAAGATGACAGTTACATGATTGCTGTGAAATCACTGTTATTGAGTAAGCCATAAACTTATGTAGAAGCTACATTGCGTGATACTGGGTGGATGCTAAAGGTTTAAATTGAGCAGTTTACTTTAGAATACTTTGAGAATTAAATATATACATTTTTTATAATAATAGATATTTGTTTAATACATCTAACCATATCAAGAATTTAAAGTGATTGTAAAGGCACACACTTTTTTACCTTCATGCATTCTATGTAGTCCCCCTAATATCTAGTAGTAGTCCCCCTAATACCTACCTAAGGCCCATCTCGATCCACAGATGTGCACAAGAGCCTTAGCTCTCTGGGGACTCTCCCTCTTCATTGGCTGAGACAGCAGTGGGAGCCGTTGGCTCCTGATGTTGTTAATCACAGCCAGTGAGCCAATGAGAAGAGAGAGGGGGACAGAGTCGCTTCTCTGTGTGTGAATAGACACACAGAGCAGTGGCTCGAGAGCAAGCCTGCCTGGGTGCCCCCAGAGCAAGCAGCTTGCTCTGGGGGAACTTGGCAGGAGGGAGGGGCCAGGAGTGCTGGTGGGGAACCCGAGAAGAGGAGGATCTGGGCTGCTCTGTGCAAAACCACTGCACAGAGCATATAAGTATAGCATGTTTGTAATTTTTTTTTTTAGAAACATTGCCTTTAATATCACTTTAACCCTTTCATGCTTGATATTTGTATCTAAGGTTTCCCCAGTGGGATGACAAATGCCAAGGATATATTAATACATTTCCCCTCCTGCAGTCAACTGCTCACTGTCTTTGACAGGCAGGGTCCCTACTGATGCTTTAAGCTCTGGCATAATTATCACATGGAGGCTGGAGGCTCCACTGACAAAAATTAAAGGCTTGAGCACCCTCCATTTAATAGTGTAACTAACCGATACATTTTCACAATTAAAATAGATAATACATTAAAAATTGATTTTTTTTTTTACAGTTTAAGTGTTTGTAAGTCAATAATAAAAACTGAATATATTTTTTGTTATTATTCTAAAATTGTATTACTATTATTACACAGTAAACCATATAAAATTGTAGTTTTGCTAAAAAATATGAATACAGTTTACAGCAGCAAATTAGTTATAGAGTTCTTGTTAAGTTAGCAGACACATAATGACACATCCAAACATGTAGATATGGACATTTAGGCATCAATGATCACTGATTACAAAAAAATGAAATACAGTTATGGTCTAAAAGCATCATTATCGAAATAAAAAAAAGTATAAAAAATATATTTATTGCAATTTATTTTACATTATATTTATTTTAATTTCCAAATAGCAAAATCCCCATTACACAGTGGCTTCCCTCACTTCCCTGAATCCTTTGGCAATGCTGAAACAACATGCCGCTTACTACATTTGCATCAGCTGTAGTAAACTGGAACTACAGCGTGATGGGTGGGATACTCATAGCCTACAATGCCTAGATCCACCTTTGTCCACCTTCATGTCACTCAGAATTGCTTTTAGTTATACACCGCACTGAATAAACATGCACAGTGGGTCTTGAAACCTGTTGTTTTCGGAGTAAGACTGGTCATAGGTTTATGGTTTTTCGATCAGCCAGCAGGCTGATAAAAATAAATAAATGAATGAATTTCCTTGTGCACCATTGTATTCTGACAGCGAGACTCATCTGCTGTCAGAATACACTGACCAGCAGCTGTAGTTAATTGGCTGCAGGGTGCAAGCATGCATAGGAACTCTAAGCATAAGTAATGATTTACTCAGGCAATAACATTTAGGGGTTGATTTACTAAAACTGTAGAGTGCAAAATCTGGTGCAGCTGTGCATGGTAGCCAATCAGCTTCTGTCTTCAGCTTGTTAAATTAAACTTTGACAAAAAAAAAAACAGGACACTGATTAGCCTTTATGCAGAATTAGTATTCATAGCTTAGCTGTAGCAGAGCAGTGGTAGGACGCAATGATTTAACGATTTTAATTTTTAAGTAGCCTTTAGTTGTACTATAATATGCACTTCACTGTTTCAATTTTTTTAAGCATTGTCAATTATATAGGAAGGTTCTGAGAATGGCTGAGATACAGTTGGCATATCATAACTGTGCGAGCAGCATGATAAAATTCTGATGTTCAGATGCTCATAAGGCTGCCAGGTATTCCGTTTTCCAGATGATTTTACAGCTTACACAGTAGCAATGAAAAAAAAAAAATCTGCTAAAGCAAAGTAAACATTGTCAAGTGTATACAATAAGAAATGGTACTCCGAAACAGCTCATTAGGGAATTAATTATTGGTTGATTTGCCCTCTTACTTCAGTAAGACTAATTTGGTAGAAGATAGTGCTTCTTCATTCTCTAGGAGACGCTGGAAAAAAGATTGTATCAGCAATAGAAAGAAGCCTGAAAGCCAATATCACTGCAGTTGTTACACTATTGGCACTTGGATTAATCCTCACTTGTGATGCTAGTTATAGCAATATGCGTCTTGTTGAGATAATGTCATAATGATTTAAATGGGAATTAGTAAACGGATCACAGCTTTTCTGGTGTGAAAATGAATTTGTGTTGAAATTAATATTTATTACATTTTTAATACTACCTTTTGCTGTGTTCATATAATGTAATTCTCTTGACTACCAACATAAATTACCATGCAGTAGGTTTACTATATGTTATAATGTTCTTCAATACACCTGGATTATGAGGAAATAATTGCATTTAATGATATTTTTAAATTAAACCATTTATAATTTATTATCATACTGAACACTTTTATGATGTCCAAGAGGCTGCTGGATCTGAATGTCAATCTGGCAATTCTGACATTTATTAGAAATTCTAGTATGAGTGACAGTATGTGTTAGATTCTCTGAACTGTTTAATTTTGAAACGACTTTGTTCTAATAGATAAAAAAAACACTGCACATCTTATGGATTCTGATCTGTCAGACAGAGGGGATATGATAGAAACTTTTAAATACATAAAGGGAATCAACTCGGTAAAGGAGGAGAGCATATTTAAAAGAAGAAAAACTACCACAAGAGGACACAGTTTTAAATTAGAGGGGCAAAGGTTTAAAAGTAATATGAGGAAGTATTACTTTACTGAGAGAGTAGTGGATGCATGGAATAACCTTCCTGCAGAAGTGGTAGCTGCAAATACAGTGAAGGAGTTTAAGCATGCATGGGATAGGCATAAGGCTATCCTTCATATAAGATAGGGCCAGGGACTATTCATAGGATTCAGATATATTGGGCAGACTAGATGGGCCAAATGGTTCTTATCTGCTGACACATTCTATGTTTCTACCTACCATACATGTGCACTCTGGAGGAATGTGTGTGTATGTGTGTCTGCCTGAATATGTCCTATTATGAGTATTACCTATTATATTCAATGAGCTCTAAAAGCAGTTGGTGGTAGGATTCTTCTTGTTATTGTGGGCAGGTCTTGGGCACAATATAGATTCCTGTGTATGCCTACCATATGCAATTTGGTAACACAAACTAAGTGGATTGGTGTTTTTTATTTTGTAATCCAAAATGAGTATAGAAGAAGAGATAGACAGACTGAAGGACACTTATTAGGCAAATTACATATCGTTCCAGTCCAGGTGTGAATGACAAATCACAGAACGCACATTTGAGAGGCCATTCATTTGAAAGACACCTAAAATCACGGTGCGGTTCTGCTACAATTGTTGCACAATAAATCGCGCTGAAGTTCAGGAGCTACTTTTGGGCAATATGCTTCACGCGATGCAGTTTGCCGTGACTGCTGTGGGATTTACTTCATGACAATCGCAACAGAACCACGCCGCAATTTAAGGTGCCATTCAAATGAATGGCATTTCAAATGTTCGATCTGCGATTTTTTATTCACACCTGGGTGCTTTGATATCACGGGTAGGATTGTGGCAAATGTGCCCACAATTCAAATCACCTAGTAGTAAATGCAGCCTAAGTTTTCGACTCTTGGTAAAATTATTATAAAGATGTTGGGTTCATTGCAGCCAAACAGACAGCAGTCTCAGAAGAACTGCCAGCATAATAAACAATATAAGCAAAAAAAACTTTAGATGTTTTGCTGAAACACTAAGAGTCCATTCACGCTATTGCCCAGTGATAAGGTGCACAATTCCATATGTGTTCTTACATTTTGAGTGTTGGTGCATTGTGGTACCATTCATTAGAAATGGTACTCAATGTGTCTTGCTAATGGATTTGTGTTACAGTGCAATGCTCTGCCAACCATGCTACATCTCCAAACAATAAAATATATAAAAATGCTCCTACTGTTATACTCACCCAATCTCCAGTGATGTCCCCCACAGACTCACTGCTCTGGTTTCCAGTAAATACTCCTTGGGCCCAATGCACCAAGAGCTTGCTCCCCACGCTGGACTGGAGAATGCTGCAGAGATTGGTACTATGCTGCTACTTCTTTGCAGCATTTAGGATCTTCCCACCGCTAAAGGAAAAGGACAGTGAAGAGGACCTGTAATGTCTTTGGATCCATCCAAAGACACTTGAAAAAAGGTAAGTATACCTTTTTTAATGCTGTACTACTACTTTAAGGGAGAAAGGGGAAAGGCAAAAAGTGGCATAAACCAGGAGCCTGAAGCAGGACTTTAAGCCCCCCATGAAGTTACCCTTAGAATAAATGGTACTTTATTAGTTATTCTTAGCCATTATTTATAGACCCTGTGTACAAACTGCTACCCCTCGTTTTACTTGATCAACCCTTCTGGTAAACACATGCACCTTTTGGTACAATTTGTTGAAATTTGCTTAAGTTCAATACACATATGACAATTATTTTCAATTGTTAAAGCCTGCGTTTAGGTAAAACTTTTTTTTCTTTTTTAAGATAGCATGGGGTGAATTTTACCTTTAATCCAAAGTGTCCCTTTTGTTGGTGCTGGCTTTCATAGTAGAAATTCCCAAACCCCAGCCCTCCCATACTCCACCACCATAATCTTCCAGTGATGCAGGGGATAATACATATAATGAACCTCATCAAGAATACAAACAAAACATATTTACTCCTCCTGCACAGCCAATTTATTAACCAGTTGTCATCCACCCTATAGCAGTTTTACTGACACAGGGTGGTAGCTGTGTGCCGGATCACGTACATATATGTGATTCTGGACTTCTGCCACCAGGAGGCACGAGTGTGCCGCTGGCGGGCTGCTTCTTCTGTGATAATTCACAGCAGAAGCTGATCTGCAGATGTTGGGCACTCAATGTCTTCTAGCACCCACCCATCATCAGTAAAACAAAGAGAACTGAGATATGCCTATGTACACAAGGCATATCTCAGTTCTGACAGGGGATAAAGGATGTATTCTGTGTCTCTGCAAAGCAGGGACTATAATCGATATCTTCCCCTAGTGAAAGCAGCACACTGTGTACACAAAAACACTTGCTAGGGACACAGTTAACCCCTTGATTGCCAATTCCATAAATATATCCCATCGTTTGTAGACACAATAATGTTTACATAAACCAATCAATATTAGCTTATTGAGATTTTTCCCCCCCAAAAAACATGTAGCAGAATATATATTAGCCTAAATTTATGAAGAAACTTGATTTTTATTTTTTTTAGATGTGTTTTATAGCAGAAAGTGAAAAATATTGTGTTTTTTATTTTAAAAAATTGTCAGTCTTTTTTTTTTGTTTGTAGCGCAAAAAAAACACAGTGGTAATTAAATACCACTAAAAGAAAGCTCTATTTGTGGGAAAAAAAGGACATACCTTTTTTTTTTTGGGTACAGTGTCGCACGACAGTGCTATATCCCAAAAAATGGCCTTGTCATGAAGGAGTGTAAATCTTCCAGAGGCCAAGTGGTTAAACTAAAAACTACATTGAAAAAAGTGACAATAATCCTATATCTCCAATTAGTTACTGCTGACACCAATATGTGTTCCCACATACAGTACATCAAAGAGTCAATCCATGTACCTAGTGTCATGCTGACCAAACTTTTATAAACCAAAACCCACTTAAAAAAATCATGTATTCCATTCAGTGCATATATAATCACATATCCATTTCATAACTCATATAAATAATATATGTATATTATATAAAATAGTCTTTATGATAAAGTCTTTGTGATGTAGATTGAATAGAGGGTTAGACCACGCTCAAATTAGTGCACAAACAAAACCGTGATCAGTCCATCCAAATATAAACTGTGAATATCTCTTATAAAGTGCTCTGTGCTATAGTTCATTCATAACTAGAAAGTTTTTCCTTGTATCCTTAGTGCTGGTTCACCAGTGCATAGGAAAAATTAAAATGTTGAAATATGTCCTCCACCGGGTGTCCTTCACCAAACCCTCAAGCCACACAAGCTGCTTACCAGATCGCAATGACCCCTTATTACAGGCGGTCAAAATGGGCATCAATATCCAGGAACAGCGATCCTTCTTTGAATTATCCTTATCAAGTATGACAGATGTGGGTAACACTAGGCAATGTTTAGATAAACAGAAGACACAACAAGATACTCCTCATGGTGTAGTATGTTAATATCCGTTTATTAAAAATAAAGTAGAGATTACATTCAAAATTGCCGCAATCAGCTGGTCTATAACCAAAGCTGGGGCAATGGTGATTCAGGGGATGTGGTTCCACGTTCCACCTGCGTTCCAGGGACCGGATGTGACATATGGCGTTCCCACATCCCTTTGTGATATGTCCACTTTAAATCAGTACACTGGTGAACAAAACAAATCAGTTATTCTTAGTGAGATATTCTCCACTGACCTACCAATTCACACTTGATCCACTACCTTGCAAACAGTGTCTTCACCTTCCAACTGTGACACCTCAACTACTGTCAGATTATCCAGATCTCGTGCTGTCTTCCCCAAAGGTCTCTCCACCAATCTGGCTGTCTGCACCTTTAAGGGTTTGGGGATTCGCTGTATACACGTATTGCCTCAAATTAAAATCAACATGCTCACATAGTGTAGTATTTAAAAAAAAATGTAGTACTGGATTAGACTCAGGGAAAATGGTGGCACCTCCACTTCCGGTCATGGTACACGATGATGTCACCTAGCTCTGCTCTGTGACTGAGGAGGTGGGTGATGTCACTGTGACCGGGGTTCAAAGATTCAAAACTTTCAATGGGAACACTTGTTCCTATGACAACATTGTTGCCATGTCTAAGAGGGGATAGCTCTTCCATTGGAAAGATATTCTTTAACTTCATGTTGAGTTTATGGGGCAGAAAGTGAAGGGAAATCTCACAAATGAGACACAAATGGCAAAAAAGAGCCTGGCCACAGTTTTAATCTTTCCTTACTCTATCCAAAATAAAAATAAAAAGTTTTGGCTTTAGAAACTGTATATGTTAGGTCCTTCATAACATAATAATTGCTTGCAATAGCTTGCCTCACTCACAAGCTTACCATGTACAAGTTAACTGGTTTTACAGCTCTTTATAAAGCACATATTAATAATGCCTCTGAGGCTCTGTTATTTTCCTTATGTGCATTACTTGTTCAATTTCCTAATGTTATGACTGAAAATGCTATGCTAAGGCTGTAAAACCCAACTTTTTATGTTAACAATATATTGAAATATTAAAATGAGTATGCTGTCAGTGTTTAAATTACTTTTATTTTAAAACTATAAGATTTTAGTAAGCTACTTTTCATACGTAAAATTCATAAAGTACAAAGAAAGTATAAGAGCCAGTTAGAACAGAACACAGAATCATGAAATATAATATTGTACATTGTACGTTTGTCTTATAATACTGCGTAAGAGTTTTGTTCACAGTGGATCAAAATCTCTGACATTGATGTGACTCCTAAAGAAGAACTCTCATGAGCATTAAAAACTTAAATACAGGCTCACACATTCTTAAACTCTGCACAATTCTGAAAGGATTTTAAAATGTGATGACAATCTCTTCTTTATTCCTTGCCTCACAGCTTCTTTGCTTCTGCCCTGATCAAAGCCCAATTTGTGGGTGTTACTAATGTTGAGTTCACGCAGAAAGAAGAGGAAAAGGAAAAGAAAGGAAGATACGGCTGCACACCACCATCGATCCAACGTAAATTTATTGTGTCAGCATAGACTTCCACCAGGACATGGGACACAGAAGATAGGTGACAAATTTCATACTTAACTAGTGCTTCTTCAAGGAATTTTAAAGAAGCATGAGTTAAGCGTGAAACGTGTCACCTGTCTACTGTGTCTCATGTCCTGGTGGCAGTCTATGTTGACACAATAAATTGATGTTGGATCGATGGTGGTGTGCAGCCGTATCTTCCTTTCTTTTCCTTCTTACTACGGTGGTGAGCCCATCCAGTCCATTTGGATCACTATCACCTGGAGCAGTCTCCTCTCTCCTTGTATCTGAGTTCATACAGAGCTAAGCTGTCGCTTAGTTGTCACCGCCCCTTATTCAGTGAAAAAACTTGGGAAAAGGGGCATGTCAGCTCAGTATAACCCTGCTGAGTGAGGACACAGGGGGCCCAGCATCTTTGGTTGCTAGGACACAGGCTGTCAGGCCCACATTATCCTTTGTTGTTATTATGCACATTCTCCCCTCTCCAGCAGCACCATGGAACTGTAAGAGGCTTGCATCATAGTGCTTTAAAGGAACAACAGGGCAACTGACAGGCTATGCCCCCTGCATAGCTAGTGATGATGCTTGTCCCAGGGAAGTTCCATGTGCCTGAGACAGATGTTGTCAATCTAGGTAATTAAATATCCATCCCCTTGCTATTTGCATGGTTCAGCAGGGGTGGTGGGAGGGGTGGTCCGCTGTCAACTATGCTATCCCAGCAATTAGACAAGCTAGAAAGATGGGACAAAGTGCTAAATGCACTTTTTCACCTGGAGGATAAGTGCAACAAAGACAATGTGTAGTGAGACTTCTTTAAAGTACATGTAAATCCTGACTGAAAGACATGATGTTTTCTAAAGCACTTTGTATCATAAACAATTGCAATTTTTTTTTTTAATACTGTTTTTAGCAATTGTGATGCTATTTCAGTGCTGCTGATATCATGCAGCCTTTTTGTAGCTGCACTCAATACCTGCATGTCGTTGCTCAGGGTGGGCTTTGACATTGGTATGGCCACTTATCTTTTTTTTTTACACATACACATTTTATACATAATAAAGGATTTATTGAACCCATAAGCCAAAGAGACAGCACAAGATAATCCGCTTGCCTTAAGGCTTGATTTGCCTGACTGAAAACTTGGATGGGGACGCCTGCTGAGGGATGTTTTACTGCTCTGATGCATTCACTTTTGTGTGTAAATGTCAGATATAACTATTGCTTTCGGTAATCAAAAATCTATTTTTTTTTACAACGGGCGGTAGGGAGAAAAAGGAAAACATGTGAAATAAAGCTCCAACTGCTGGCTAAAAATAAGAATACAATATATTAAAATGCAATATTTTATTCTTACCTCACTAAAAACTTATACACAGTACATACAAAAAAACTTTTTAGTTACATTTTGAAGGCATCTAAAAAAATGTTGTCAACATGCATTATGTGTTTATGAAAGGCATCTTCTCTTTAAACAAAAAAAAAAGGTGCATACTTTAACACATGCATGAGAGATGACTATGTTCAAATTGTTAGCAACCAGTACATCTTGACTGAGTGCACACCTCACACACTCCTTGGCATTCTATGAAAATGAAAAAGCTGAAAGATATAGTAAAACAAAAAACTACACAGTGATTGGATAAAACAGAAACTAAAGATGTTGCCCTTGGTGATCAGTCAGGTTCCCTTTATTAAATTTAGTGAGGATCAAGTGACTGATTGGTCACTATAGGCATCATCCTGCTTTCTTTTTTCTCAAGTTTTTATGAATAGCCCTTCAAAGCAGTTTCTATTTATTCGCATTTTAATTTTAAAGCTTTTTAAATCTTGCTCACAATAGGATAATGGATGTTATATATATTGATGAATATGAATCTATGAAAACAAAGTGTTCAGCTATTTCTTCAGTATCTGAAGGTTGTTCTTTGCAGTTGCCTGGTCTCACTTGCCAACAAAATAATATTACCTGCAGTACAATATTTTTACTTTAGTTATAACCTGCTTCCGCTGAATGTATGAAGAAGTAAATGTCTGTTTTGTCGTAAATGTTTATGAAGCAGAAGATAGTTATTCCTGAGTGCTCCTAACACTTGGAGTTTCTGAATTACTATAATAAACTACATTTTGACTGTGCATTTTTTTAATGTTTTAAATTGCCTTTTTTGTTTCAGATCAGCAAAATAGATTTGAAGGCATATTCAAGGGAATAAAGAAATTATAATACACATACAAGAATAGCATACACTTCCTACAACTACTTTCACACATCCATAAAAGTCACTTGCTCTTTGTACAATAATGCTAAATGTGTTGATAATTCTTAAAACAGCAATAATCACATTTGTGAGTTTATGTGTAACTTTGAGGATCTTAAAAGTTTTTTAAGTAGTGTCACTTGTATTAGTGGGCTGGTGCGTAAGAAAGAACATTGAGGGTGCATTTAAAAGCTGAACTAAACCCCTAAAATTTAATATAAATTAGAGGGTTTTTTGGCAGAAGAGACATGAAAAGTCTCTTCCACCAAAAAAATTCTTCCACTTACCTTTTTCAGATGCTGAAGTACAGCCAGGTGCCATGGATGATGAATCCTATATACCACCACAGGAGTTCCATTTTCAGAGGCCCCCAATAGGTGAAAAAAGTGAAGGGGACCTTAAAGAAATGGCAAGAAAGATAGTTATAGAAGGAAAGAGTAATGATTGGTCCAGCAGATTTATATTCTTCTTTAAAGGTATGATTACTAAGGTTTATTAAAGCCATCACAAACACCTTCAATCTAAGGCTAACAATACACATTTAGATTTCTCTTCTTCAGCCCCATAGGTTGAAGAAGAGAAATCAAACAATTATCCCACCCATATAAAACAGTGTGAATGGTGAAATCCCCCCTGCTCTCTATTGTATTCATACAAAGCCATCATCCACAGCTGTTTGAATACTTAAACAATGATTACATTTGATAGGATGCAGTCACTGTTCAGTTGACAGTTTTTCACCTGGATACTTTAATTTTCCAGTTGAAAATGATCAAGCTGGGTGGAGCTCGATTCAGACAAACTGTTTAGCCATTTATGGTCTAGTTTTTATGGTTTAGCATTTGCAAGGTCAACTATTCCAAGCCCTAAATCTTCTAGCTGTTGGTAGTATAGTCTGTGTGAAAATACTTCCACTAGACTCCAGAGGGGGGATCTCCTGCTTTATACACACAAGGTTATCAAGCAGAAGTCACAGCTGCAATCATTGTTATTTGCAATGAAAACGGTTATTTTCAACCTACCAATGAGAGCTTTAACTCATCAGTGCGTCTCCAGGAACTGGACAATTGTGCTGTAGCTGTCATTTGGCTATAGCGTGGTTGGCAAGTGGTTAATGGGGATCTTTAGGCAAAAACAAAAAATAAATAAATACCCCCCAAAGGGGTATTGTGTGTGCACCCCCCATCAAAACCATATCAGGTCACATGACTTTAACATGGCAGGGTGCCCTGTTGATGAGAGCCTCTTCCTCACAACTTTACCCTGGTGGTTGTGGAGGTCTGCGGTGGGGAGCTTATTGGAATCTGGAAACCCCAGCTAGTGGCCGCCACTACTTGAATGAGTAAGAGTACCTAATACCACCACTCATTCACAAAAACTTATCCTAGAAATATAGACACCCAGCAATTTGACAAGTCCTTTATTAAGAAAATAAAAATCCCTAAAAAAGTCCCTAACTGTAAGTCCATCCTCAATTACAATGCCCATCACCTGCTAAAATTAAAAACCTGACAGACCCAGTTTACAGGACCAATGCTGACTGTACTGCTCATTGAATTACATCTCCCTGAGTTATCATTTGCAATACAAAGGAAAGGGTGGTGATAGTAGTGAAATCATTGACCTAATATGGTCATGGGCCAGTATATGGCCAGTGATCATATTTGGGCAGTAATGTTACTTCTATCCATGCCCATTTGATTACATGGCTGGAGATTTCAAGCATCACCAGCATGCATTGCTTCCTTGGGAGCCAAATGACAATGGTTGAAATACCACTTCTATATATGATATTAGGCTCCTGCCGAATGGGCATAAGTATGGATGTTTGTCCAAATGCCCAAACAGCCAAAGTTCAGTCCAAACCTAGGTTCAGAATGAACCATTTGCTAATCCCTAAAACACATTCATAAAAAAGTTGTAATCTAGAAATAAAAACACCCAAACATTTGACAAGTCCTTTTTTTAGAAAAAAAAAATCCCCCTTTGTAAAACTATAATTAATAAAAAAAAAAAAAAAAAATAAACAGATGAGCCTGTGCACACTTCTGATCTCAATAGCAACTACTCACTGAATGACAGCTCCCAGAGGTTTTCGCCAAACCATCTGTTCATCCCTAGTCATTGCAAATAGAATTAACCCCCAAGAAAGACAACATTAAGAAAAGTAACTGTTCCTGGATATCCAATAATAGTTATAGTGTGATACTGATATTTCTGATTCTATTTCAGGATGATGCAAAGTCATCTTTTTCCATTTTAGACCACTACTACCAAGGTACAGAGGAATTTTATACAAAGTTTTGTGAGGAATCTACTGTATGGACAATTTCTGAGAGAGTTTCTTTATCACAAAACTTTTATGTAGCTAAAATCAGCCAAAAGAAGCTTTATGAAAGATAATTTAAAGGATCTCTCAGTTCGCCCAAATGACTCACTGCAGACCAAGCATCTTAACTATCCTACATTGCCAGCCCAATCAGAATCTAATGCCAGCAAAAGAGACTGTAGGATGAATGTGGCTTATCCAAAGATATCAGGCTTTCAAATTATCAGTCCTAAATTTTTGGGATTTGGAGACTGATCACTAATGATTTTGGTATCTGAATAAAAGCACTCACACGACAGAAAACCTATACCACTGGCAGTTAACCTGATCTACTCCCTTGGTCCTTTGCATCATGTTCAAAATCAATTCAGCAGGCTTTCCCTTATTTAGTGATAGTCATCTGGCTTTTCTGCAGCTCCAGGGCCTAAAGGAAGTTGAAAAAGGTGCTGAGATAATTTACTTGCCCCAATCAACAATACTTATTGCAGTGTTTCCTGTGAATCGATTAATTAATTCATCCCAATCTGTACTACTGTAGTGAATGCCCAAGAGACTCATAGTGCATTACTCAAGTTGTAGTGGACAAGTCATTTTCTTTCCTCATTAAATGTCTTCTTTGAATCAGGTAAATGACACCTAACCCCAGCACCATAAATTACATATAACCATGAAACATCCTTCCACCTGCTCTGTGCCAGTTCAATGCAGAAAAGCCCTGTGCTCATTAGCATTAGACTGTTCTTTTAAGACCTACTTCCAATTTTAGGGAGGGGGGGGGTCATTACCCTTGAAACATCAGGCCAAAGTTAAAGGAAATTCAGACTGATATATGTATGGCTGAAACCTCCAAAAATAGGGCACCTTTACTTTGGAGCCTACATGCCTGATAAATTCGAATCCTGCTTGTTGGTAAAATGTCATACCAGCAGATACTTTCTTTACTTGCACTAGGAGATGCATGTGCTTTTTATACATTGATAGGAACAGGGAGGATAGATTGATGAGTGAACTTCACAATGACATTTTCTTAGGTAGCTCTAAATGCACACATTATGTATATAATTTGCCCCACAACTGCTCAAAACTATATTTCCAGATAGAGAGTTTAATTGAAAAATAAACCCATGTGTGGAATTGAAAATGGTTAATATACACTGCCTAGCCAAAGAAAAAAGTCGCCACCAAAAAAAAAAGGACACACACTCTAATATTTTGTGGGCTTTGATTACAGCATGCATTTGCTTAGAGTTTAGCATAGAACAAATGAAAATGTACTAAATCTACTAAATTATTTGACTGAAATGCTGCACTATTTTATACACTGCCTGGCCAAAAAAAGTCGCCACAAAAAAAGGTCACACACTCTAATATTTCATTGGCTTTGATTACGGAACGCATTCGCTGTGGCATTGTTTCGATAAGTTTCTGCAATGTCACAAGATTTATTTCCATCCAGTGTTGCATTAATTTTTCACCAAGATCTTGTATTGATGATGGGAGAGTCAGACCACTAGGCAAAGCTTTCTTCAACACATCCCAAAGATTCTCAATGGGGTTACGTTCTGGACTCTGTGGTGGCCAATCCATGTGTGAAAATGGTATCTCATGCTCCCTGAACCACTTTTTCACAATTTAAGCTCGATGAATCCTGGCATTGTCATCTTGGAATATGCCCGTGCCATCAGGGAAGAAAAAATCAATTGATGCAATAACCTGGTCATTCAGTATATTCAGGTAGTCAGCTGACCTCATTCTTTGGGCACATGTAGTAACTATCCACTAGGATAGTTACTGCATGCTTAGTTAAGTTAGTTGCATAGTTACATAGTTAAATAGTAGTTAAGGTTGAATAAAGACATCAGTCCATCCAGTTCAACCTGTGTAGGTGTGTGTGGACACAATCATCTCACATACCCCTGAATGTTATGATCTTTGAGATGTACGTCCAAGAGTCTTTTAAAAATAGCCATACTCCCTGCAGTTACTACCACTTGTGGTAGAGAATTCCATAATCTTGTAGCCCTAACAGTAAAGTACCCCCTGTGCAGCCTAAGGTTAAATTTCTTCTCCTCTAATCGCATTGTATGGCCACGTGTCCTCATGCATTCGTTGCGACTGAACAGTTTTTTTTCTATGCTGAGATCACTGTTGAGGTGCTTGTATATCGCTATCATGTCCCCTCTCAGGCGTCTCCTTTCCAGGGAGAATAAATCAAGTGCTTGTAAGCGCTCTTCATAATTAAGGTCCTTCAATCCCCTTATCAGTTTAGTTGCTCTCCTCTGGACTCTCTCCAGCTCCAACACATCCCTTCTGAGGACTGGCAACCAGAACTGGACAGAATACTCCAGATGTGGTCGGACTGTGATTTATAAAGTTGAAGGATTATAGATTTATCTCTGGAATACATCCCCTTCCTTATGCAAGCTAATATTCTTCCGGCTTTGGCAGCTGCAGCTTGACATTTTATGCAAATACTAAGTCTATTTTCCATTAAGACTCCCAGATCTTTCTCCATTTTGATTCCCACAGGGGACCCCCCCCCCCAAAGCGTATTGGGCGTTTATGTTTTTAGTCCCCAAGTGCAATTCCCTTACACTTCTCCACATTAAACCTCATTTGCCATGTAGTTGCCCACTCTGTTATTTTGTTCAGGTCATTCTGTAAGATTTCTGCCTCACTATGTGAAGTTATTGCCCTACTTAATTTTGTGTCATCTGCAAAAACTGATATTGGGCTACTGATGCCATCCTCAATGCTATTTATGAATAAATTGAACAAAATTGGTCCCAGGACTGAGCCTTGGGGAACCCCACTTACCACCCCTGACCAGTCTGAGTACGCGTTATTTATTACCACCCTTTGGACACGCCCCTTTAACCAGTTTTGTATCCAAGAGCAAACCTTGTGGTCAATGCCTGCAGACCTTATTTTATAAATTAAGTGTTTGTGAGGAACTGTTTCGAACGCCTTAGCAAAATCCAGTTAATTCCAGGTGGCAATTTAATTTTTTTGGCCAGGCAGAGTATAAATTTTTTTTTTTCCCCACCTAACTTGGATTAAAAGTTTATATAAACAGAATGTAAGAATATTTGAGAGAATGTTAGTTTAAACTCAGCCCATCATATTTAATTAAATAATTGACTGTAGGTTCAAAGGTCCTAAATTCATTTAAGTCACATTTTTATTCATCTTATAAAATTACCACAAATAATTTGGCTCAATTAGCAATTTTATTGTTTTCAATTAACTTCATCGTTAATTGATTTCAGCCCAAGGAATGCTTGAGGAAGCAAAATGTATGTGCTGTCAATTTACATTTGTGTTAAAATTTTAAACAAATTATATGTGCAATTATGCTAATAAATGTCCCTTTGTCATAAGGGAAACATGACATCAGTGTTGTAAATATTGTTTATTGTTTTATTATACAAAAACCAAGCGTCCTTTTCCAAGGTTAAAAACTTAAATTAGAACTGTTTTCTAGCTTACTTTCAGATTGTCTAACTTTTATTAGCTCATTAGAAAATAGCTGTGAAAGTTCTACAATCCCAATTAATTATTTCAGCATTTAGGTCTCACTCCTACAGAGCTGTTGTTCTTAATAATGAAATTGAATGTATTTTTTTAAAAGAAATCTATTACTTATGACATTTGTAGAAATGTGCTAAGTTTGTTACAATATAAATTTTACATCAACTGCTACAAAGTAAAGAAAAGCGTACTTGGGAACAATTGTTTTTTTTCTTTTAAACAAGAAAATAGTATATACTTTATCAGTCTGTGTGGTATATACTTTTTAAAGTAATGTTAATGTGAGTTTTGGGGTGCAGTAGAGCAAAAAACATCTTAGGTTGCAGAAAACGTAGTTATTTCCATAAATATATCTAATAAATAAGATAATTGTTGTTAATCTTGTACAATGGCACTAAAAGACAACACTAAACACCTTCAGCCTACCCATTTTTGGAGAAAGAATGATTGGTGGAACAATCAACAGTAAACGTGTTTCAAAAACATTTAGGCTCCGTTCACATCTAGGCGTCCTGGATCACTGGCGGAATCGTTGCGATTCTGCCTGCAATCCTAAATTGATGCAAATTGTAGGACGCGCTTGGGATCCCTGTTACTTCCAACGGCACTCAGATCGTGGTGTGATTGTACCGCGATTGTCGCCCGAAGAATCACTGTAAAATCACGCAAACAGAATCGCGGGACGCCTGCTGCCCACAGGATATAGGTGTATTTATTCTAAGGCTTCATTCCCATCTAGACATCCTGGATCATAGGCAGAATCACCACGATCCTGCCCACGATTCCAAATCTACACAAATTGCGGGGAACGCTTTCGATCCCCGCAATTTCCGATCCCGTTACTTCCAATGGCACCCCAATCACAGCATGATTTTGTCATGATTGTCGCCTGATAAATCAAGTTAAAATCTGGCAAACAGAATCGCAGAATGTCTGTCGCTCAAAAGAAGTTCCTGAACTTCTTTTGGGCAGCAGGCGTCCCGCGATTCTGTTTGCCAGATTTTAACTTGATTTATCAGGCGACAATCATGACAAAATCATGCTGTGATTGGGGTGCCATTGGAAGTAACGGGATCGGAAATTGCGGGGATCGAAAGCGTTCCCCGCAATTTGTGTAGATTTGGAATCGTGGGCAGGATCGTGGTGATTCTGCCTATGATCCAGGATGTCTAGATGGGAATGAAGCCTTAGAATAAATACACCTATATCCTGTCCAAAAACATTAATGCTTTCATGACCAGGGGTGATTTAATTGAGGTACAGATGCACAAGAAAAGTGTAATAACTTCAGTATGTGTTGGTTAAACACTGTACTGGCTATAACTACATAACTAGATTGTACGCCTGTATTTATTCTAGTTTAATATTTTAAGAGCATAATATTTGCATAATATTTTAGGAACGTACACATATTGTGTACCAGGCTTTTATCTGTTACACAATGTTAAAAAGAAAAAAAAAAAAAAAAACTTCCGGTGTCGGCGCCGAATGCGGTAGACGCTTGCCTCATCGGCTCCCGCGGTCGGCCTCAAATACCTGCTTATAAATCCTGCCAGACCGTCCATCCAGGGTGCACACCGGCTCCTATACCGTCGGGCATCCCCCAGGTACCTTGACAGTGCCGCTATGGACAAATTTCTTGAAAAAGGCGGCCCGCGCATCCCGCCGGGTCCGCCGCAAATCGAGGCCCCGGTCTCGGCCTTCCCCGCGGCTGCGGCGGACATCTCCCGAATGGACACAGCGGCTCCTCCATCACACACAGTACCTTCCTTGGGGGACCCCCAGTCAGATCGCATTGCCCAGAATGTGGTGGCCCTTCTCTCCCCCACCATATCGGCAGCAGTCCAAGCGGCGGTAGCTGAAGGCATGAAGGATATAAAAAAACAGCTAACAGCGCACTCAAACAGGCTGCTTGAAGTGGAGAACCGTGTAGCCAGCATGGAAGAGGAGATTTACAGCTCACATAGTTTTGAGCAAGCCCAGGACAAGACTAACCAGTTCTTAATGCAAAAAGTGGAGGACTTGGAGAATAGGGCGCGTAGGAGTAACCTCCGCTTTATTGGGATACCGGAATCTATGCCACCATCATCCATTCCAGACCTCTGCTCCAAACGGATCCCGGAGGCTTTGGGTCTGCAGGGCATCTGTGTTGTCGAAAGGGCCCACCGCATGGGGATTCACTCATCTGATCGCCTCTCGCCGCGTCCGATCATAGCCAAATACTTGAATTACGCCGACAAATCCGCGATCCTTCAAAAATTCAGGCAATCCAAATCTCTCCAGATCGATTTCGCAAAAGTCCTGATTTTTGCGGATTACTCAGTGGAAGTAGCTAAGAAGAGAAAAGCTTTTCAAACGGTATGCTCAAAGCTGCATCAAGCTCAAATCAAATTTACATTGGCATACCCGGCGACACTTCGGCTGCGTGCACCCTCAGGCGAACAACTTTCTTTCCAGGACCCAGCGGATGCGGAAGCTTTTGCCCGTTCTCTCCAGGCGGACGGGTCGGACCTCCTTTCGGCTAACACCTCCTCAGCCCAACGCTCCCTGGACCCGAGGAGTCCATGTAAGGAGCCTCCCAAGAGGCAAAAATACTCTGACGTTGTCAGCGGCAACCGATTCCTCCCTCACCGCTGAAGTGTTTTGGACTTATGACTGAGTCTCTCTCCTTTACTGAGGTCGTTTAGTTGGGATCACGTAAAGTATTGGTTCTTACACAGTATTTTTTTTTTTTTGCTGACTTTTGTCTCCCCAAGTTTTAATTTGGGGGCCTTTTAAAGATCCCTCCCTCGGCTTCATCCTTACTGTTTTCTTTTTATGCACTGTTGCGTTTAATTACTGTTTTATTTGCCTTATGTCAGATGGATTGTAAGGTTTATGTGACGTTCCTAACAAAGTGTACTGCCACTTTAAATGCTGCAAGGTGTCTGCATCGGGCACTCGTTCCTTCCCCCTCTCAGGGGTCGGGTACTGGGGGCCTTTCACCCTCTCCGCTCCCCCCCTCTTATAGAGGCACCTTGGGACGGGATGGTCGAAGGCCCGCTTGGGTCCGCACCAAGGGTCTCACCGACGGCCACACTTGCAGCATTCGGAAAAAAGTGAGGTCCATGTTGTACTTTTCTCTGTTCTCCCACCTATTTATCCCCTCCCTCCTCCTTACTACCTCTCCTATTGTTCTTCTCCTACTCCCTTTGCTCCTGGTTCCACGGTTGGAATCGGCCATTCCCAGGTATAACTTTTTACACCCACCTACAGCACATGGTCTAGTCTTCATCTCTTTTCCTGCTAGATCTACTTGTCAAGACATACTTCTTACACTACTGTATATCTCCCCCCCTGACCCTCCATGAGGATTCTCTCTTGGAATGTTAGAGGTCTGCGTTCCCCCCACAAGCGGATGAAGGTTTTGAGACACCTTAAGAGGCTCAAGGCCGACATTGCCTTGTTGCAGGAGTCCCATCTATCCTCCGGTGACTTTTTCCGGATGCAGAGGGTATGGGTGGGTACGGTGGTGGGTTCAGCCGCCCCTGGTCGTAAAGCGGGAGTGTTGATCCTGATCCATAAGCGGCTCTCCTGTGACGTCCTTTCCCTCTCGTCTTACACCGATGGACGCTATGTTTCCGCTCACTTAAAGATAAATGATAGGGAAATAGTGCTCACTAACGTATATGCTCCCAATATTCCAGACAAACTCTTCTACAGAAATCTCTCCGCTCATCTTCTCAAATACCCCCATGTTCCACACCTTATAGGTGGCGACTTCAACTCTCTCATGGACCCCCTTTTAGACAAGTCCGTAATGCTACCCAAACGCTCTCGCTCGACACCTCCGACCCTAGGCCCGCTGGCGCAAGTGATGGAATCCCTCCATTTTACAGACGTATGGCGTCTGCACCATCCTGCTGACAGGGATTTTACGTTTTACTCACATCCCCACAACGTGTTTACCAGGATAGACTATTTTTTCGCCTCGGCCAATGCTCTTCATAGGATTGAGGACCCAGATATTCATGACCTTGTTATCTCTGACCATGCCCCCATCTCCCTGACACTAGACCCCCCTGACAAACAGGCGGACTCTACTCTTTGGCGCTTTCCGGGGTTCCTCCATAACGACTCTCACTTCCAGGCATACTTGGCTAAGGCGTGGGGGGAATATGCAGAGGCCAATGTCCTGCACGTTTCGCAGCTAAATTTGTTCTGGGAGGCGGGCAAGGCATACCTCCGTGGCAAAATTATATCCTATGCATCGGCATTTAGAAAAAACGCTTCTAAAAGCTATCGTCGGGCAAGTGACCGGCTCAGGCTGGCCCAGCGTCTGTTGTTGACCGCAGATTCCCCTGCACATCGTCAAGAATGGACATTAGCCAAGCAGGCCTTTGATACGTGGGCGGATAACTTGGAAAACATTAAGCGCGCTAGTTTCACGGCCATGATGCACAAATATGGCAATAAGGCCGGTAAGCTTTTGGCTAGGCTATGCGGGGCGCCCTATAAACCCACACATATTGCTTCCCTTCGTGACTCCTCGGGCATCACTGTATCCACCCCCGCGGAGGTAAAAAAGACTATGAGGGACTTTTATGCTTCCCTGTACTCCCCAGATCAGTTTGATGACCGACAAGCCCGTTTTTTTTTGGAAAATGTTACTCTTCCAAATATTTCTCCGGCACAATTAGAAGTGTTAAACGCCCCAGTGACTCTTCAGGAGATCCACGACACGGTTAAACTCCTCTCCACGAACAAAGCCCCAGGCCCAGATGGCCTTACCGGGGAATTTTATAAAACTTCTATTGAGGTTATTGGCCCCACCCTACTAGAGGTCTACTCTACCCTATGGACCGGAGGTTCCTACCCTCCCACGGGAAATCAGGCCATAATAAAGTTATTGGCAAAAAAAGGAAAAGATCCTTTGGAGCCAGGGTCTTACCGGCCAATTTCCCTACTAAACCTGGATGTCAAAATCCTGTCCAAAATTCTGGCTTCCCGTTTGGCCCAAGTTATGCCGTCCCTGATACACCCAGCTCAATCAGGATTTACCAAGGGGAGAGCGGCCGCCTCCAACATCCGCAAGGTTCTTTTGGCATTGGAGCAGGCCAGGGTCTCCTCGGGGGGGGACCTGGCTATCATCACCCTGGACGCGGAGAAGGCTTTTGACAATGTGAACTTTGATTGGTTATCCATGGTTTTGGCCTCGTTTGGCTTCTCGGGACCGTTCACTCACATTGTCAAAGCTATGTATGCCTCTCCTGCGGCCCGGCTGTGGGTGGCCGGGTCCCTCACCGAGGAGTTCCGCTTGTTCAAGGGTACGAGACAGGGATGTCCCCTGTCTCCTCTACTCTTTAATCTGGCATTGGAACCCCTGTCCAGGTTCTTGTTGGACAAGGCGCCGCTCCATGGTATTATGATTGGTTCAAGTGAGCTACGTTTGTCTCTCTTTGCGGACGATGTGCTGATTTTTACCAGGAACCCCCTCTCCGATATGCGTACCATCGTTTCTATTTTTGATAGATTTAAACTTTGTTCGGGGCTACGGATAAACTACGCTAAAAGTGAGATCCTCCCCCTAGGTAACATGCCCCCTCCCGACTGGGCAGCCTCCTCTCCCTTCACTGTCGCTCACTCGCACATAACGTATCTAGGTATTAGAGTAGGCAAACTCCCATCTTCTATATATACCCTGAACTATCCTCCTCTTTTCCAAAAGATTTCTCGTGAACTGGACAGTTGGATGGATCTGCCTCTCTCGCTCCTGGGGCGATGCCACTTGGTGAAAATGGTCAGCTTCGCAAGGTTACTGTACCCGTTGCAAACACTCCCCTTGTTGTTAAAACATAAAGATATCAAACTGCTGAACACCAGCATATCTAAATTTGTATGGCGAAGCAAAAGACCCCGTATATCCTTTAACAAACTCTGTCTTCCCAGGAGCGAGGGTGGTGCTAGTCTTCCTGATATCAGGTTATACAATTTGTCTTGCCTTCTTAGAATATCCCTGGATTGGCTCTCGGAGTCATCTCACTATTCAAATGTTGGATTGGAGTCGCAGATGTCCTCTCCCTTTTCACTGGCAGCTCTCCTGCATGTTAAATGGAAATCTATGCCTCCAGCACTCCAACACAATGTGCTTTTACGGGACACAGTGATTGCCTGGAGGGAATCCAGGAAACGTTTGAAGCTCTCCCCCTTTATGTCCAAGTACTTACCAATTCAGGGCAACCCCGCCTTTATCCCAGGAATACAGTCGGACTACTTTACATTATGGCAAAGGAAAGGCCTGCTAAAGTTCGCGGATCTCTGTGACCAAGCTACCGGCAAACCCCGTTTAATACAAGAAGTCCTGGACACTTACAACCTACCTGCCTCACATTTTTTTCCTATACTGCAATGCCAAAGCTTCATCCGCTCATCCGGTGTCATTCCTGCCAACAGGTTCCGCGATCCTCTGTTAGATCCTTTACTGCACTCAGGGACTTATAGCATATCGGACATCTACAAACCTTTCCAGAAGCTTACGTCCATTCACCACGCTAGTTCCTCAGCGGCCAACTGGGCCAGGGACTTTCCACTGGAGGACTTGGTCACAAAACTATTTCAAGGATACAAACACACCCTTCGCCTGACACCCAACGAAACATGGAGGGAACCCCAGTTATAAATTCTTCACAGAGCGTATATTCCTTTCACGACAACCGGCAACTCTCCCCTTGCACGCCTATGCCCCTATTGTAACACTAACCGTCCATCACTACATCACCGATTTTGGTCCTGCTCCTTTATTTCAGCCTTCTGGGACCAGGTGCTGGCGTTAATACAACGGACCACGCTTCTTCAGCTACCAAAGGACCCTTTATTGCTTATCTTTGGACATTGGGACAAACGTCTACAGATCTGGACTAGCCGCCCTCTCCCCCACCCACGCATCTGGATCCTCACCTGCCTTTTAATAGCTCGCAGGGTTATTCTTGCCAATTGGATTTCTAGCGTGGGCCCATCAGTATCTCAAGTTTACCGCGAACTCCTAAGCCTTATGACTAAAGACCGGCTCAACCTGGACTCCAACCTTCCATCCGCAGCCGATCGTTTCTCAAGCAAATGGCAGGATTTTATAGATTCACAACCCAAAAATGTTAGCGATGCATTGGTAGTAGATGATTTTGTTTACACTGTTCCAGGGCAGTAAATAATGTGCTGTAGCATAGGTGTCTTCTTTTCCACGTCTTTTTACCCCACCCTCACCCCCCCTCGTACCCCTCCCTTTCATTTTCCTGATCCGCATTCTTTTCCTTCCTCCCAATGTCCACCCCCCTAGGATACCACCGCCCCTCAAAGGTACAAGATCCATCCAACTAGGGTTCTAGTGTGACAATTCTATTTGACTTTGTCAGTCTATGTGATGTTCTCCCCCCGGGCCAGAAATGAGCTCCTCCTCTGCTCGGCATCTGGCTCCGAAAAAAGGTTAAAATGTATTGTTCATCGTTATCTCTTGTTGTGATTGTATCGCACTTTGAATTTAATAAAGTTTCTTTAAAAAAAAAAAAAAGAAAAAAGAAAAAAAAAATGTTTTTTTTTTTTTATTATAGTATTGTAGCTGTTAGTTATTGGTTGAATGAAAATGCAGGGCTAGTTGAAATACTTGCCATGCATGTATGGGGCCATGGCAGGACAATAATAAGGGTAATTGGTGATTGGCCAGTTAAGCACAGTATGCTGATAGGTCAGTTAAATAGATTTAGACAATTGGATAGTTAGTTTAACCTTTTAAGGGATTGGTTTAAAAATAAAAATTTGGAACCTTGAATTTCAAACAGTTCCCTGTAAAAGAACAAGGCAAATCCGTTAGCAGTATCAGTTAGCGGGAGCAGACCAAGACTTTGTCCCTCCCACCCGGCCCCTATATCAATTTTCTTAGCTTTTAAATTATTTTGCTGTGTGACAACTTTGTTGAGGTTGTTTTTTAATTATATATTAAATATTTATGGGTAACTTGGGCTTCATGGCTAGGTTATGTATTTGAGTAAAATGTGTGTTATCAGTCTAGTTCGAGCTCTATGGCTGAACTATGTTAATTTTTTGTAAAAGTTATAATAAAAGGCCTCGGCCCTTTACCAATGCAAGTCTGTGAGTCCTAGTAAATTTATTTATAATTTAGAGTAATAAGGGTAAAATTGTTGCACCATTAGATGGGCTTGTATTTTATTTCAACCAGACTAACTATGTAAATATAGGATTAAACAAAGGCACACCTCCACCTGTCAGGTTGCAGAGACATCTACAGTGCAACCTTCAGGCTGAAGACTTTTTTGTAGCCTTCAGCCTGGGTGTAATTGAGAATCACTTTGCTTGGTTTCTGATTTAAAGTAAAGACTAGGACCTGTCAGTGACAGTCAAGTCTGACAGGTAGCAGCCATGCAGCAACATAGATTGATGTTCCCTCAGTGCAGAGCATTGTGTAGGGGAACTTTAATTTATGGAGTGTAGACAGGAAGGGGATAATACGTAAAAAAATGGTCCTGTCATTAATCTTCCACGCTTCTAACAGCTATTTGGCTTTGCATATTTTTTAATATAGTCCATTATTACCATCTACCTATCAATTGTTTTTACAAACTGGTTTTCAATTTTGACAAAAAATGGGGAAAACACCTCCACATTTTACTAGAAATCAATGAAAGTCCCTATATGTAGAAGTCTCATCTGCTTCTAGATGTTAAGAAAAAGCTCCTACATTAAAATAATAGCTTTTGGGGGACCCCGCACATCTGCTCGAGGCAGAACACAGAGTGTTTTGTTCTCTTTAGTTTAAAACAGACCACCTCTAAACAGCTTTTGTCAAAACACTATTTAATTTAATAAAAGTAAAACATTTAGATACTGTATAATGCAGTTGATTTACTAAAAGCAAAGGGGCTGTTAACTTTGCATGGGAATTTTCATTCTGCAAGAAAATTATCCCTTAGCTTAATGAATGAGATGAAGCTTTGCTTACTTATACCATCCATTCATTTGAAAGCAAAAATCAATTTTTTTTTATTTTCCTTACATTCAAATGGATATTCTTTGCAAATCAAATGTTTACCACATTTACCAAGCTCAGTGGAGATTCCCTTGCAGAGTGAACAGCCTACAGTATTTGCCCCTCATAAATGAAAACCAGTAAAATGTATACATAATTATAGTAATATGGGATCAAACAGTAAGATAATCTAAAAAAAAAAAAAAAAACACGTTATTGCAAAAAAACTTGAGTTGCTGTTGAATTTGATGTACAAATAACTAAGCTCAGATGAAAAGGACATGTTACAGGAACATTTTTTCCCCGAAGCATCAAAATAGAATAAGGAAACTGACCCTTGCCAGGATGAATGAACTTCAGAAAATTACCACTTAACATTTCAGGGCAGGGTGCTACTGCTACCAGCCACAGAAGAAATCAGAACAGAATCCCTGTGATAGAAAAGATTTATAAATGCTATTGTTTTTGGTCATTGAACAGGAATAGTGTTGGTTCTGACAATCAAAAGGTTTATCCAAATTTAAAACTGTGCTTACTACTTTCCCCATTATTGTTATCAATTCTTTTTGTTGTATCCTTTTTATTTTCTTTGTGCTATGAAACACTTTTGGAATGGCCCAGCATTACTGAATGTACTTGGGTTTTCTGTCTACTTACTTTTGTGGTTAAATGAAAAACATAGCATATAATTACACATTTCTTCTAAATATGTTAAAGTGTTCCCTTCTAGCTGATTTACCACCCTTGCTTAAAATTTGAGTACCTCTCACAAAAAGTTAGCAAGGTTCTGAATTCTTTAATAATTATTAGCTTTTTAGAGAAATTATTCCTAGCAATGAAAGGATCATTTTCTAAATAAACCAAAAAGTATGAGGAAACAAAGGGTGTCAAGAAATGCTGCCTACACACAGACTTTTTTTTTTTTCCTTGAAAAGTATATTGCAAGTGAAAATGACAAGCAAATATAATATAATACAGAATCTGGAAATACAGAGTAAATGTGCTTCTTGGTATTTCCACAGATAGTATCAGAAAAAAAAAAAAAACAGTTTCATTATATATAGACAGAGAGCATGTGGAGGTATTTCTTGTCATAGAAAACATTTAGATGAATCGTACTTGATGTGAGATATGTAGTAAGATCTAATCACATTAACAGAAACAGAAGGGTCATTGAATCATAGATGATCTCTAAAAGTGAATGGAACTGTTGTAACTGTGTAAATCTCAGGGGGCCTTTAGGCCACAAGCAGTGACGGCTGGTGCTCAAAATTTTTTTTTTGGGGGGGGGGCGCAAACAGAAAAATGTAATAGGCATTGCTTGGTGGCAAAAACGCTGTAAAAATTGTGTGACTTTGAGGTCGCAAAAGTGTGAAAGGGGCCTTCAGTAATTATGGTATAGTGTGCCCCCTTTCAATGCAGAGAGACCAGCGTGCCCCCTTTCAATGCAGAGAGACCAGCGTGCCCTCTTTCAATGCACAGTGACCCCCTTTCAATGCACAGTGACCAGCGTGCCCCCTTTCAATGCACAGTGACCAACATGCCCCCTTCAAAACAGTGACCAGCCTGCCCCCTTCAATGCATTGATCAGCGTACATGCCCCCTTTCAATTCAGTGACCAGTGTACATGCCCCCTTTCAATGCAGTGACCAGCGTACATGCCCCCTTTCAATGCAGTGACCAGAATACATGCCCCCTTTCATGCAGTGACCACCGTACATGCCTCTTTCAATGCAATGACCAGCGTACATGCCCCCTTCAATGAAGAGACCAGCATACATGCCCCTTTCAATGCAGTGACCAGCGTACATGCCCCCTTTCAATGCAGTGGCCAGCATACATGCCCCTTTCAATGCAGTGACCAGCGTACATGCCCCTTTCAATGCAGTTACCAGCATACATGCCCCCTTTCAATGCAGTGACCAGTGTACATGCCCCTTTCAATGCAGTGACCAGCGTACATGCCCCCTTTCAATGCAGTGACCAGCGTACATGCCCCCTTTCAATGCAGTGACCAGTGTACATGCCCCCTTTCAATGCAGTGACCAGCATACATGCCCCCTTTCAATGCAGTGACCAGCTTACATTCCCCCAATGCAGAGATCAGCGTGCGTGCCCCCTTCAATGCAGTGACCAGCATATATTCCCCCAATGCAGAGATCAGCGTGCGTGCCCCCTTTCAATGCAGTGACAAGCATACATTCCCCCTATGCAGAGATCAGCGTGCGTGCCTCCTTACTTACCTGGAGCAGCAGCGGCGGTGGCGGGTGGCTTCTCCTCAGTCTCCCGGCGCGGCTTCTCCTCAGTCCTGGTGGCGCATCTCCTCCAGTCCTCCCGCTCCCGCCTCCTCCTCGGCCAATGGCATGGGGTTTGCCTTGCGGCCAATCAGGAAGCGCGTATCGGACACGCTTCCTGATTGGCCAAGAGGAGGATCGGTGTGACAATAACGAATTTTCATTCGCTATTGTCACACAATGGGTGGGCTCAGGGCGCACTGCTCTGCGCCCTGGCTCCTCCCTTTGCATCACCCTATTAGAGCCTCTGGCTCTAATCAGGTGATTAAAAAAAAACCCATTAAGCTCCATGCGTCCGGCACTCCTGCATGCAGATTAGGGGGCCGGACGCATGGATGGGGGGCGGCGCCCCTGCGCCCTCAATACACCAGCGGCCACTGGCCACAAGATGAAAATAAAAAAAAAACATCTAGGAACCATTTCCGTCTGAAGGCCAACAAATTTGAGCTTACAAGTAGTTATTAGGCATACCTGAATAATTATTTTTATTTTAAGAGGGGTATGGGATATGCAAGTAGGATAAGGCAATCATCATAAGTAATATTGGGAAATGGTACATGGAGGGTGTGCTTGTCAGAGAGTTAGGACATTGCGTGTAAGAGGGTCTCTGTATGCCAGATGAGGAATCCAGGAGGAAGAAAGTAAAACATAAATGAGGATGTTGGGGAGGAGGGGAAAGAAGAGAAGGAAAGAGGAAAGAGGAGAGAGGAGAGAAAAAAAAGGGGGAGGTGGGGTGTTAGGGGCTCCATCTCTCTCTCCCACTGTTGGTTTTAAGCGAAGGAGGGGGTATCCTAATTTTAGGTCTGGCAATGGGTAGGACAATGAAGACCTTGGAAAGGGTTTAGTATATGCCTGTTACTAACGTTAGGCTAGGGGCTATTGGGATCGGATCCATTTTTGTGTGCTTGGTTGAAAGTGGTTCCAGCAGGCACATTTGGTTGAACATTTTGTGGGAGTATCATTAGCTATGCTAATCAAGTGTTCCATCTCTGCTATTTTACTGATCTTTGCTAGCCATTCTTTGATTGAGGGGGTGTGTGGGGTGCCCCAGTGAATCGAGACAAGAATCAAAAGGGGGTGCTTTTTATAATCGTTTTCTGTGCAGCTTCTGCCATGGAAGCCTCATTATGTGAGTTTTCAGTTTTTACAGCTTTTGAAAGTGTAAATAAACTGAAACCTCTTTCCACTAATATTCCCACAAAATAACTATGGTTGCCAATTGTATAACTTTTAACCAGGCAGCACTGTTTCTTTCCTACCCACTTTGCATAAACTTCAAAACCATACACAAACTGTTCATTATATTTCTCCCACACTGGTATCCCTACACTTGTTGGCACTTAGAGAGAGCTCTACTCTCTTCTATCTGGCTCCAATGTATTTCATTTGATCAGTCTCACTGATTAAATAGGAAGTATCTGAGTGAAGTGGGGACCTCTGTACACGTAGGCTGCATAAACTGTCACCATACATTGCAAATTAAACCAGAAAGTTTAACTTTGTTATTTTCTTTCTCTTTTACTGAAAACTGCAAAGTAACATACAATATTGTTAATGCTGTTTATGTATCCTTTAGGAATATGTTATCTCACTGACATATACGAGTGAAAATCTTCCTAATGGGGAAACAGACAGCAGTAAAAGCTTAATAAAGGTTCTAATGGCCCATACACACAATCAGAAAATTGTACGAAAAATACAGCTTGAGAAGTGATTGTGCAATAATTTGATGGTTAGTACACAGCTTTCAAGACTGTTCATCAGAAAATTATCCAATGGGACAAGCATGAAAAATGTCCTCTTATGATACCAGATCATACAATTTTTTTTAATTGTCATACATAAATCCAATACAAATACACTTGAACACATTACATCACTTTCAAATTTTTTTTCTGTCGTACGATAATTTTCATAATTTTAGTAAACTTTTTTCGACATGAGACTAGCATGCAAAAAAAGAAAATGACGCTCATTCATCCGATATTCTCATTGTGTGTATCAGGCTTAAGCTTTGTTATCTCTACTAAATACAAAAAAAATAATGGTTTATTGCTGTCAGTGTCTCTGTTGGAGAGATTCCATCCCAAAATGTTTGCTATAGAGATTATAGAGCTGTTTTATTTAGAAGCTAACTAACATGTTGGCATTTTTGGAGCAGTATTGATAGAGTAATAAATTATTGAGCTAGTGTAACAACCTTAACTTTTACTTTATTTTTACCTGGTAATCTGGCAACACTTCTGTCTTAGAGAGGCTACACTCACCTCTCCACAGTATCTATGGAGGAGCAGCATATTAATTACATATTAATTGATTTTTTTAATGACATATCCATCCATATAACTTTAACGAACATGAGATATTTGAAATTTGTCTCCAGTGTGTGGACATGCTCCTATTTAGTGATGTAGTAGAAGCTTTCCTTTCTTTGTGATAACTGTCATCAGTATTATGTAGTGTAGGGGCACAGAGACATATGATCTACAAGGTAGTTGCTGTAAATTGCCACTGCAGCATTTCAAGGAAAGTAGGTTAAAATATGAATTTGTTATATGTACCAATTTCACTGCTCCTCATTTAAAAATATATATATATCCTGTTTTTTAATTAGACAGGAGTTTCTTTTTAATAAAGTATATATCAGTTATACCAGAAATGCCACTTTTTCCTGGGCAACAGAAATGAAATCATACTAATATAATTGTTGCAATGATTACCTCTTGCTTAGTGTACAAACGTGCCATATATTCATTCTGTATATAATTATCATATGAATATTTTCTGAAAAGCAAATAATCAACACTTGGTGAAAAGTCCTAACTCATAAAAGGGAACTCCAGACAAAAATATTTTGGGAACTTGGAAGCGGTTGATGCTTTTATTATTGTATGTAACCCTGTTGGGCAGATTTTTTCTCACTTCCTATCCCGGTGTCCACTGTCATTGGAAAGGAAATAAGAGTATAACTCCACAACGGGGACTTATACTTACAAAGTTTCTAATCTTTCCCACCCCCAGAAAGTTTATGCTGGAGTTCATGTTTACCTTTTGTGACAGATTTAGCAGGGAAGTCTTCATTTTCAACACTACCATCAGTGGTTTAAGTAGCTATCTAAATCTGAGTTTGATATTGTCCTATGGAGACTTCTCTGAAGGCTTTTGTGTGGGATTGCAGTTTCTTATCACATCGATTCTTTGCTGTTAGAGCTCACTGTCATACCCAAATCTGTGGGTGCAGCTGGCGATGCATGAACCACTGTATATATTGCACAAAATAGTTTGCTTAGATCCAGGTCTATGCAGAAAATGTAGTAGCTAAAACAAGGATTTAGCTATTGGGGTAGCCAGATGTTAAAGATAAATGTCAGAAGTTGATATATAAACTCTCAGCAGATAGGCTGTCTCCCTTGAGTCAGTTTTAATGCAACATTGTCATGCTTGACTGGAGTGTACCTCTAAGTTGATACTCCCCAGGCAGAGTGAAGACAATATATCAGCAGTTAACAGTTTTTCATCACTTTTATTAGGACATCTACTAGTTAATACCCCTATATCCAAAAGTGTTTCAGGTTCAGATTTATGCAAAATCAATACTAGTACAATTCTAGTGCCCCATTGAGGGTTTGTTATTCAGTTTTCAGGCTTTTTGTTAGTGTTTTTGCTGTAGATTATTTTGCTGCTACAAACTGTGAAATATCTACAGTCTCAGCCTTAGAAAATTGTTTATCTTGGTATGCCTCAAACAGGACCAAAAATGTCTGGTATAAGACTGTATAAGTATGATTTAATATTTCAGATCCCAAATTCCATATGTCAGGATACGTGTTAATATGATTGGTGGTTGTTGGTCTATTTTAAGTAGTTGTTTCTTTCTTATGCCGTGATGCATGACTTTGCATACACAATTTGTCAATGTGGTTAGTTTACACTATAACTAAAGGCATATTTAAAGGAGTGCTTCTAAGAGAGAGAGAGAGAGAGAGAGAAAGTGAGAGATCTAAAGCTTACTTTATGGCTTTAGCTTTGTTTAAACACGCATTTGCTTCCACTCCAGGTTACCTTCCTGAGTGCCAAATAAATGCATTAAAGGTCTTTCTTGCACTTTCCAATAAAAATGTGATATTAGGTGTGATTTGTTTTATTTCCACCCTTTATCATCATGTTTAATTAGACACCAATTCAAAGCTGTTTTATTTTTTACGTAATTACATCTGACTGTTTTGTTGTCTTTTATAATATGCTGACTACTTGCTGTGGAGAAAGTATTGTCTGAATAAATTCACGAGCCACTACTTCTTTCATACTGTAATTTAGTGTCTTTTATCAGCGGTATAAAAGAAAAATCTGCTAAATGTAATTGGATTTAAATTGGTCTTAAATTGCAATCAGAGCCAAAGAAAGGTTAGTTATGAATGTGGAAGCTTTACAGTGAAACAAGCAGAACCTTCAAAATTTAAACTTGTGTCATGTAAATTATCACATTATTTCATTAGCAATTAATTCAATGGGAACCATGATGCCTAACTGAATGCTGTTGTAAATGAGGTTGTAAAGTAGAAGAAGCATTCCAAAGAACTGGAGATATCAGACCATGACTTACTGCAATGACAGCGTTACTTTTTGGGTTACATAATTTATCGGGGCTATGATTAGAGGCATTTAGGATCTCTCACAGAGATTACAGTACACTCCTGACAATTTCATCATCTGCTTATCTTTCCAGAAGGAAGGACCCATCTTTGTTCAGGTGTCATTGAGTATCATTGGGATGCATGGCTAGAGATTGTACAGTGAGGTATACTCTGTTGCCTGCATCATAGTATTTATTTATTTTGTCCCACAGAAGTGCCTTAAGGTTTTCTAAAATGTACAATTGATTATAACATCGTCAATAGTATTTCTCATTCTTCTTTTGATCATATACTAGGACGATTCCAGCAATGCTTAAATGCTCTCTGCACTTTTAAGAGGAATTACAAGTAAAAAATAGCTGCTGCCTTAAATATGTAACATGTACAGTATAAATATATATACACTATATTGTAAAAAGAATTGGAACGCCTGCCTTTACACGCACATGAACTTTAATGGCATCCCAGTCTTAGTCCGTATGGTTTAATATTGAGTTTGCCCATGGTTTGTAGCTGTAATAGCTTCAACTCTTCTGGGAAGGCTTTCTACAAGATTTAGGAGTGCGCCTATGGAAATGTTTGATCATTCTTTCAGAAGGGCATTTGTGAGGTCAGGCTCTGATGTTGGACAAGAAGGCCTGGCTCACAGTCTGCACTCTATTTCATCCCAAAGGTGTTCTATTGAGTTGAGGTGCAGGCCAGTCAAGTTCCTCCACCCCAAACTCTCTCATTCATGTCTTTATGGACCTTGCTTTGTGCACCATCAGAGAACATTGTGCATTCATTCAGAAAATGCAAAGAATTCTCTGAATGGCACCCATGCTTATTGGCCAACCTCCTGTATTCAGAATTAGGGCAACTGTTTGACTTGGACCTGGAAGCAAGTGGAGATGATTGGAGTAGCAGTGTCCACTTCAGTGATTTCCAGCCTCCAGGGGCATTGGCAAGGTATGGTATATGCATAGTTACATTGGTCCGCACTGTACCTGGACCTCCTTTTTAAATAAAATGCACTATATATTTATAAAAAGCAGAAAATAAAATGCTGCTGCTTTATGTTGGGACATGTCACAAATGTATTCATGCAGATTTTATTGTTGCTGTGATTCCGATTATCCAAAGTTAGCTTCAAATGAAACAAGGCTTTTTTTTTCAATATTGTTTTTTCTTGTTATGCAACATTAAAAAAAAAAAGGAACAATCAAAAAGGATGAACACTAAATAAAAAAAAAACTGAATAACAATAGCAATAAAAAAATGCAGAAAAATAATAGCTAAGGGGAAAAAGAAGTTACTTAGGAATGATTAGTGTTAACCATTGGTTAATAAGGTGTTACATAGAAATACATAAAAATCACTTGTACAGTTTCTTTAAGTGATGTCATATGCAGACCAAAGATGACACATTTGATCTACATTCATATGAATGAAATATATACAATGAAACAAAAATTTGATTTATTGAACTTAAGCAGGCCATAGATGGATTGAAATTCAACTGGTTCAGCAGAAAATGGCCTAATTTCAGTCAATCTATGGGCATGCCTGTTTGAGATCAAGTCGATCTAAAGTCTAAGGCTGGGTTCACATACACTATATTACCAAAAAGTTTTGGGACGCCTGCCTTTACGTGCAAATGAACTTTAATGGCATCCCAATCTTAGTCTGTAGGGTTCAATATTGAGTTGGCCCACCCTTTGCAGATATAACAGCTTCAACTCTTCTGGGAAGGCTGTCTACAAGGTTTAGGAGTGTGTCTATGGGAGTGTTTAACCATTCTTCCAGAAGCATTTGTGAGGTCAGGCACTGATGTTGGACAAGAAGGCCTGGCTCACAGTCTGCACTCTAATTCATTCCAAATGTGTTGTATTGGGTTGAGGTCAGGGCTCTGTGCAGGCCAGTCAAGTTCAGTTCCTCCACCCCAAACTCGATCATCCATGTATTTATGGACTTTGCTTTGTGCACTGGTGCATAATCATGTTGGAAAAGGAAGGGGCCACCCCCAAACTGTTCCCACAAAGTTGGGAGCATGAAATTATTCAAAAAACTTTGTAAGCCAAACCCCTGAAAAACAACCCCACACCCTAATCCCCCTCCACCAAATGATTTGGGCCAGTGTAAAAAGCAAGGTCCATAAAGACATGGATTAGTGAGTTTGGGGTGTTATAGCTAATATAGCTGCAAAGGGTGGGCCAACTCAATATCGAACCTTACAGACTAAGACTGGGATGTCATTAAAGTTCATGCGTGTGCAAAGGCAGATGTCCCAATACTTTTAGCAATATAGTGTATATATGGTCTGGTAGTGAAGTGGTTATGCCGGGATCATGGTTGAGGCTATCATTTTGTACTGCTGGCAATTCCCTTTCATGTAAAAGTGATCCAAGTGGCTACGCAGCCGCTGGATTACTTTTACAGGTGTCAGAAGGAGCTGCTAACCTCCTTTACACTGCTGCCTTTACCAGGCTCTCCCAAGCGAATGGCTACCCGATAAGGTTGCTACTGCTGGAATCGAGCTCTGGGCACACAGTGAGAACACAGTTTTTCCTCTCACTCTGTGGTGTCAGAAAGTGACAACAATTTTGTTTCTTTGTTTACTGGCTAGTTACCAGCGAGTGAAGCAGTGGATCAGACTGATCAGCTGCATTGGAGGCCATAGGAGAGATCTGAGGTCTATCAGACCCCAGATCATAAAAAGTACCTGTTACTTCCTATTGCATTCACAATGGATGTTTACTTTTCTTGTGACAGCAATAAAAGTGATAAAAAAGTTGAAAAAACAGTGTAAACATTAAAAAAAATGAAAAAAAATTTAAATTGCACCCGTCCCCCCCCGTGCTCACATGCAAAGGTGAATGCCTTTGGAAGGAATTAGAGTGGAGACTGCGAGCCAAGCCCTCTTGTCCAACATCAGTGCCTGACCTCACAAATGTTCTTCTAGAAGAATGGTCAAACATCCTGATAGACACACTCCTAAACCTTGTTGACAGCCTTCCCAGAAAAGTTGAAGCTGCAAAGGGTGGGTCAACTCAATATTGAACTCTACAGACCAAGACTGGGATGCCAATAAAGTTCACATGCGTGTAAAGGCAGGTCTCTCAATACTTTTGTGTATATGCAAATTGGAATTCCCGGTTCACACAGGTCTGGGACAGTCGCGGTCTGTATTGCAGAAGAGTCCTGTGCGTCTTTGGATCTGGTTCAGGTGTGAATTCAGGCAAAAATTCAGGCCTTAATCGCACCTGAACTGGATAACAGGGATGCACCAGACCCCATGCTGTGAACCACGACCGCACATACAGGTATTCCGGTGAGAGTTCCCTGACTTACTGTAGACTGCAGTGGGGGTAAAGCAGGTGTAGTAATCATTTCTTTAAAAATATTTTGGAATGTGTATTGCAATAATAAAGCATCAGAGATGTATATAATTCCTTTGCAGAAATACTTTAATGAATTTGGGTCAGGGCCAGACATGTCATTTCTGCAGATTGTGCAGCTGCACAAGGGCCCTCTGGGACTTAGAGGGCCCATTTATAATATATGTAGGTCAGATGGGTGCTGGGACATCATCGACTAGCAGAAGGGACTTGGGCAAAGCTCACATGTATCAAGCTGTTAATCGATACACGTTAATTAAGTGTTTTAACATGACAAATAGTTTAATTTGGGCCCAAAAATTGGTCTTGCACAAGGGTCTGTTGGTGGCTGATTTGACATTACATAGTTTGCAAAATCACAGTCGGTATTAGGAATACCCAGAACACCAGTTTGCCAGCAACCAGGAGATTGACTAGATGGGTAATCAGTTCTCAAGCAATGATAGGATATAAGAAAAGTCTTGCTTAGGTATTTTGTTCCATGCTGAAGTTTTGGGTTTAATTTAGGTTCCCTTTAAAAATAGACAGGGGACGCACCGCTCCATGAGCAACCTGCGAGATCCTATGTTGTTGCAAAATCCTGGGTGCCTGCCTGGTCCACAGCTATATCCATAAGTGTGCAAAGTAAGAAAAATGGTGGCAATGATTAAGCACGAGAGTGTGAAAAATGTTTCTCTATCGCTCATTGACAGACGTAGTCTTCTTGATTCTCAAGAGCTGGGTTATGTTGTCTCCGCAGGAGTAGGACTAGGCAGAAATACAAAACGTTCTGGCTCCACCTTAGGGGCAGTCCCTGAGGGTATATCCTCCCTCTCTCTGCTACAGGGAATCAGTTTTTTTCTGTCTAGTCAGGAGTAAGGACCTAAGTTCCTTGCTGGGATCTTTTTGGTCCTGGCAAGATTTTTTCTTTAAAAAAAAAAAAAAAAAAAAAAGAAAAAGATTTTTTTTAGGCAGTTTTTCTCCAGTGTTTTTTTCCTGTGAGATCTTCAAGCAAATATGCCGGACTGGGCGACACTAGTGGTCACCCCAGCCGGCCTACGAGCGCGCGCAGACCATTGCATTGCGCTTGGTCGGCCGCGACACATTCAAGTAAGTATGCGGGGCCGGGCGACGGGCTGGGTGTTGAGATCCAGTGGTCACCCCGGTTTCTGCCTACGAGCGCGTGCAGACCAGAGCTCCGCGCTGGGTCGGCCGCGACGGAGTCCCAGTGGAGGGACTGACCTGGCGAGTTAAAAGTCTCGCTTGGACGCCAGGAACCAGAGAGTCGAGGCGTCCGGAGTGGTCCACAACCCCCCACCCCGGTGGAGAGGGTATTGTGAAAAGAGGGTGCCTGTCGGTTCGGTATGGTGAGTAAACGTTCCCTTTTTTCTTTCCTCGTTATGAGGCAGTATGAATTATGGGCCCCTCCATACATGGTCAGTATATATCTGACACTAAAAGTCCCCCTTGTAAATACAGTATGTGTTTGGTGGGAAGTGGACTTGGTTTGAGAGCTAACACTCTACCCAGCAGACTGTAGCATTACAGCAGACATAGGAGGTATAATCCTACCTTATTTGTAGTGTATCTCCTGTAGATCAATAAATCGCCACTTAGCAGAGATGCAGGTGGATGTGCTGGGAAAACGATTTCGGCGGTCCGCCGCCATTTTGCCGTAGACCAAGTGCATATATGTCCTCAGGTCACGCCGGCCGCCATGTTTTTGGAGTCTATTGTCTCTTGTATGGGGGCGGCCATGTTTCATGAGCCCAGCTACCTCGTGGAGAGCTGGGAACGCCGGAAGGCGTACACAGGGGGCGGAGCCACGTCCTTCTACCCGGGAAAAAGCAACAGCTCCTTCCAGTCTGTAAAAGACAGACGCTGACTGCAGTTGGAAACTTCACTGCATCGGTTGGTGAGCCTTGGGGGTCCCTCTCTCTCTCTGTGGGATCGAGAAGCAGGTACTCTGAGGGGCGCTATTGCGCTAGGGGGAGACACATAAAAAAAAAAAAAAAAGTTTTTTTTGTTTTTTCTGGCAAAGGTGTCCTGAATTAACATGGACCCTGCCACTCATGTATCTCCTCCGGATCCCCTCGAGGGGTCTGCAGGATCCTCCAGCACCCCACTGACGATTGAATCATTGTCAGCTATTATGGAAACTTTTGTGTCCCGGGTGGAAGTGGCTTGTCAGGGACAGGGCGCAAGAAAGCGACCCCCGCCTAACCCCTTATTATCTGAAACCTCGGATTCAGACTCTGAGCCCATTTCTGCAGTTGCAGGTACTTCATCTGGGATTGGTGTCTCGTGTACTGTCTCTTCAGACAGTGAGGAGGATGTTTCGGCATCAGCCATAGCCAGAGAGGAAGCGTTGGTAAACGCACTCATTGTATCTGTTCAAGAAACCTTAAGATTACAGGGTATTCTGTCGGAAATAGCTGAAACTGAAATCCCTTTTGGGACTAAAAAACGCATCAAAGTGGCGAAGGTTTTTCCATTGCCCAAATGTTTTGGCAATCCAATCGAAGAAGAATGGCGTCTGCCAAAACGCACTTCTGCTATTTCTAAACGCATTAACAGGCGTTATCCGTTTGAGGAAACCCTCATTAAGAAATGGACAGAACCACCTGTGGTGGATTCACCAATTGCTAGATTGAATAAAGCCACGGTTATTCCTCTAGAAGACGCTCCGTCTTTTAAAGATCCAGTGGATCGCATGATAGAAGCTATGTCTCGCACCATGTTTACCTTGATTGGATCAGCTTTCAGACCAATAATTGCTATTGGTCTGGTTTCGCAGGCTGTAACTGAATGGACCAAGTGGTTACGCCGGGACTTAGAAGAGGTCCCTCAGGCGGTATCAGATTTGTTGGAACAAATGATACAGGGGTTACAAATTGTGTGTGATGCGGCGTTAGACGCCACTCCATTATTGGCGCGAGCATCAGTTTCAGCAGTGGTTCTCAGGCGTACACTGTGGCTAAAAGGTTGGTTAGCCGACCAAGGTTCCAAAAAAGCATTAGCTAATATCCCCTTTTTAGGAGAGCGTCTATTTGGAGCCAACTTAGATGAGATCATTAAGGATCTCACGGGTGGAAAGAGCACCTTTTTACCGCAAGATGTTAAGGGTAAAGGAACTCGTCAAAGACGAGGGCCTTCTTTCTCTGCTCACAAAAAAGTTTTTTCGTCCCGCGGGTGAAAAAATTAAGTCCTCCAAAGCTCCTTCAGGAGGCTTCAGGGGACGTTGGTCGGGCAAGCAAAAGCCCGCCCCCTCCAGACCTGAAGATAAATCGTCCAAAGCCTGAAGGTGCGCCCCCACCCATAATTGGGGTGGGGGGACGTCTTCGCCGGTTCCCGGATCCATGGCTTTCCAGAATCCCGGACAAGTGGGTTTGCGAAGTCATAAGGTCAGGGTACAAGATCGAGTTTCGATCTCTCCCACCGGCGCGATTCTTCCCTTCCAATATCCGACTATCCCCGGATCGTTTAGAAGATCTGCGGAGAGCAGTCACGGATTTACTACAACAAGGAGTGGTAGTCCACGTTCCTTGGACAGAACGTTTTCAAGGGTTTTATTCAAACCTATTTACAATACCCAGGAAAGAGGGTAAAGTGCGTCCAATTCTGGACTTAAGGGCACTCAATTCCTTTCTCGACATAAGAAAATTCAGAATGGAGTCCATTCGCACAGTAGCAGCCTTCCTGCATCCAGGGGATGTCCTAGCGTCCATAGACATCAAGGACGCATATCTTCACATTCCCATTTTCGCAGGACATCAGCGGTTTCTACGCTTTTCCGTAGAAGAGAACCACTATCAGTTTGTGGCGTTACCTTTCGGTCTCGCCACGGCTCCTCGGGTCTTCACGAAGGTGTTGGCCCCAATGTTGGCACTACTGTGCCAAAGAGGCATATCGATTCTTGGTTACCTAGACGATCTTCTGCTTCATGCGGAGTCTCCTCAGACCTTGCTACAAAACATAGAAATTACTATAATTTCTTTACAAGAATTCGGGTGGCTGGTGAACCAGCAAAAGTCATTTCTGGTTCCCACCTAGAGGCTCGAATATCTGGGTCTAATTCTAGACACAGTCAGGACAAGAGTTTTTCTTCCGGTAGGGAAACTCCGGAAGATTCAGTTAGCAGTCCAGTTGTTACTATCCAACAGCTGGTCTTCTCTTCGAACTTGCATGAGGGTTCTGGAGTTGATGGTGGCTTCCTTCGAAGCAGTCCCATTTGCCCAGTCCCATACCCGAATTCTTCAGCAAGAGATTCTTCTAAGATGGAATCGGAATCCGGAATCCCTGGACAATCAGATCCGATTTAGCAAACAGACCAGAGAGTCTCTGGTCTGGTGGCTTCGGTCTCCGATGCTCAGCCAGGGAAAGTCATTTCTGCCAATATATTGGACGATAGTGACCACGGATGCCAGTCTATCCGGATGGGGAGGAATTCTCGGTCAGTTATCTGTCCAGGGACTTTGGTCCCTGGAAGAATCCAGGTGGCCGATAAATGTATTGGAACTGAGAGCGATCAGACTTTCTCTGATTCACTGGACCGAGCAGCTCCAGGGCAGCCCGGTTCGGATCCAGTCGGACAATGCCACGGCCGTGGCTTATGTCAATCACCAGGGGGGCACCAAGAGTGTCCGAGCGGCCAAAGAAGTGGCTTGCATTCTTCGCTGGGTGGAACGATTTGTTCCAGCTATCTCTGCGGTGTTCATTCCGGGGGTGGAGAATTGGCAGGCAGATTATCTCAGCCGTCAGACTCTGGATCAGGGGGAATGGTCCCTCCATCCAGAAGTTTTCCACCAGTTGTGCCTACGGTGGGGCACCCCGGATGTGGATCTGTTGGCATCACGATTCAACAGGAAAGTACAGAGATTCGTGGCTCGCTCCCGCGATCCTCTAGCAGAGACCGCAGACGCACTGATCGCCCCGTGGGGGCAATACCAGCTAATGTATGCCTTCCCTCCTCTCGGGTTACTGCCAAGACTTCTTCGCAGGATAGAGGAGGAAGGAATTCCAGTAATTCTGGTAGCTCCGGACTGGCCTCGTCGAGCTTGGTACGCCGACGTGGTCAGACTGGTGGCGGACGTCCCGTGGAGACTTCCTCTCAGGGAGGACCTACTGTCTCAGGGACCGATCTTCCATCCTGCTTTACGATCGCTGGCTTTAACGGCCTGGCTATTGAGACCCAGGTGCTGAAGGACAAAGGTTTGTCAGCTTCAGTTATTCCTACTCTAGTTGAAGCAAGGAAAGCGACTTCCAGAAAGATTTATCATCGCACATGGAAGTCCTACATTGCATGGTGTGAACCTCTGGGGTTCCGTCCACGGTCTTATTCGGTTAGTCGAATATTAGCTTTTCTGCAACAAGGGGTTGAGCAGAAACTGGCCTTGAGTACTATCAAGGGTCAGGTCTCAGCATTAGCTATCTTCTTTCAGAAGCCTTTGGCTACTCATTCCTTGGTGCGGAATTTCATCCAGGGGGTGCGACATCTGGCTCCGCCAGTGCGCGCGCCGTTACCACCCTGGGATCTTAATTTAGTATTGTCGGTTCTTCAGAAACCTCCCTTTGAAGATATTAGGGAGATTCCTCTACCTACGTTGTCCCAGAAGGTGGCCTTCTTGGTGGCTATTACTTCTGCACGCAGTGTGTCAGAACTGGCCGCATTATCTTGTCGTTCCCCATATCTGGTGGTTCATAGAGATAAGGTGGTTCTTCGTCCGAATCCATCCTTCCTACCAAAAGTGGTTTCAGAATTTCATCTGAATGAAGAAATTGTATTACCTTCCCTGTGTCCTAAGCCCAGTCATCCTCGGGAGTTTGCTTTACACTCCTTGGATGTGGTCCGGGCGATCAGGGTATACTTAAAAATGACAGACTCGTTTCGCAAGACGGATTCACTTTTTGTGATCCCGGGTGGACCCAAAAAGGGGTTGCCTGCATCTGCCGCGACCATTTCCAAATGGATCAGACAGACGGTGGTACAGGCTTATTCTATTAAGGGTCGGGAGCCTGTTAAGGCGCACTCCACTCGGGCGCTTAGTGCGTCATGGGCCTTTCGCCATCAGGCGTCAGTGGTCCAGGTGTGCAAGGCGGCTACCTGGTCGTCGGTGCATACCTTTACAAAACATTATAAAGTTGATGTAATGGCATCATCTGATGCCGTGTTTGGCCGCAAGGTTTTGCAGGCCGCCATTTGAGGAGACCAGTGGTCTGCCTCGAGGGTTTTTTTCCGTTGGAAATTTTTCTTTTGAGTCTCATTCTTTGTTTATAATGAGCCTTTAAAACTTCTAGTTTGGCACCGGTTGGGCCTTCTAGATTGGATTTTGATTTTTGTCAATCCCACCCCTCATTTGTGGCACTGCTTCTGGATGTCCCAGCTCTTGAGAATCAAGAAGACTACGTCTGTCAATGAGCGATAGAGAAAATCGGATTTTTGTAAGATCTTACCGTAAAATCCTTTTCTCTTAAGCTCATTGACAGACGTAGTACCCGCCCCTCTATCATTGAGTTGGGTTGGGTTAAATTCTCTGTTACTGCTTTAGAACAGAACTGATTCCCTGTAGCAGAGAGAGGGAGGATATACCCTCAGGGACTGCCCCTAAGGTGGAGCCAGAACGTTTTGTATTTCTGCCTAGTCCTACTCCTGCGGAGACAACATAACCCAGCTCTTGAGAATCAAGAAGACTACGTCTGTCAATGAGCTTAAGAGAAAAGGATTTTACGGTAAGATCTTACAAAAATCCGATTTTTCTTATTCCCATGGGTCATGTGTGTTTGGCATGTCTTCATTTTTAATGGATTGTCTACAATAAAGAAGCTGTTTTTATCCAATGGAAATTCCACCATTTCTCTTTGTTTACTCCCTTTAAAAATGTTTTAACAGCAAGCATGGGATTAATGGAGAAGAGTTAAAATAAATCATTTTGTTGGTCCTGAATCACAATGCAAGGCATAGAGAATATATACTGTGTCTTATTGATGACATGTTCTGTCACTGCTTTTTCTATCCCATGTATTTACATTGTTTATTCAGGGAATGTTTGAATGGTTTCAAGTTGGGATTTGAAGTGACCTTGGTTTTATTTGTATGTGTTTCGTATCATTAAAATGTTGTAATGAGGTTGTGATGCACACAGAATACGGAAAGGGCAAGTAAAAAGTTAGGAGCCAATGAGGTTGGAATAAAAAATTGTGCTTGTGGAGAGGTTGAGGGATTCATTACATTGTTGCTATAGCGTATAAAGCAGAGTAATAACTAGGCTTGCAATTGAATGTAAATCTCTTCTGCCACTTAGTCCAAGTCTGCTTCCTTTTGATTTGTGGGGATGTATTTTACCAGAGTGCGAGAAAAGTCATTATAGTCTATTGAAAGCAACGAGGATAGTTAAATATGTTTTAGATGGAATGGTACAAGACAAGCTAAATTGTTCATACAAGGTTACAAGTAAACCTTTCATAATCTAGGTAATTACAGAATGAAAAGAAAAAAAAACATAATTAGAGATTACCTCTAGTAAAAACGTAATGTAAAAACAATCTGTAGAACTGCTGATTTGTATGCAAATTCCTGTAAAAATAGAATTTTGCCCCTCCCCCTCCACTTCATAAGCCTCCATAATGTTCATTCCTGTGCTAAAAGCATTTATCTTTCTAGATGATCCAATGTTCATAAACAATGTTATAGCCATTTGGTGCCATAATTTTTTCAGTACTTTATTTGATATACAACATTCCAAAAAAAATCCATAAACAAATATAATGTTTCCCTTTTTTGTCTTTTGTACACAAATTAAATTATTCAATTATAGCTATGATTACTTTATCTATATCAACAAGATTATTTTCTATCTGTATCTGTAAGTAACATGGACATATATAATATACAATAGAACCCAATCGGGGTGTCCGATAGATGGGAACTGGCCCGCCGATCATTCTATTGGGATGTAGTCACTTTAGGGTACTCATTGAACAAGTGATCCTTGGTTTGATGCAACATTGTTTCTAGTTCTTACCCTTCCCCATTGGAAGTTCTATTGTATTGTATTGTGTACAATTGCACTTATTGTCAACTTTCTCAACTGTTGTGAACGCTTTTGATTGTACTGCTTCTTTTTGAAATTCCTAATAAAAACTTATTGGAAAAAAAAATATATAATATATATATATATATAATATATTATATATATATATATATATATAATATATACAATATATTTACAACCACTTAAAAAATATTCCTGGCAAGGCATGGCTGTATAATCCACATGCAGCTTTGTATGTTGCTGAGCGAAACCTAATTAGCCCAAATATGCATGTATGCTGATGTATAGTTATTCGGATATTCCAACGGGGTGCACAGTTACAACCATATCGCAATGAACCATTTATAAAGGTTGGTCCTCTAGAGTGTGCTATTACATTTTGAGGTGAATTTATCAATTTCAAAATGTATTGTCTTTTGGATAAAATGATAAATCTTAATTTAGGAGGCCAATTGACTGATTCTTGAACTGGTAAAAATGCCCCCTTTAGTGTGTCAGTAGTAAAATATTTACTTTGAGTGTATGTTCCTCTACGTACAGTATTTATATGTGTGTACCAGAGCACAAGAGGATACCGTATCCCAGGTATTGATACTTTTTTTAATAAAAGTGACAAACAGAAAAATACAAATACACAATAAGTGGTGTGCATGGAATTATGCAAAGAAATATAGAAACACATCTAATATTTTAAATCATGTATGACAATGTGACCATAATAAAAAAATAAAAAAAAACAAATACTGTTGGTTCATATCAAAAAGATCCTTACTTTTACTTTTTTAGCCTTCCTACATCTGGTGTTAATGGGACCTGTTAATAATGGTCAAATCTGACCACTTTCTTCATCATTTGAGATGGTATTCCATTTCTCAGTATGGCAGGTAATTAGTTTGTACTTTTCAACAAAGTGAGTAAAGACTCTGTTATTTTCAAAGCACACAATGCTGTTGTTTGAAAATACTGTCATTATAACTGTGTAAGGTCTTTATATTGCTACTGCAAATCTGACTCACTTCAAAAGTAAATGGTGTCTGAAAATGGCATTTGATTTTACCCTGTAAGAAATGCATGGGTTTTTCAAAGGAATCGGCAGACTGATTTACTAAAGCGCTAATTTTTGTTTAGGCACAGGAAACATGGGCTGTTTTTCAAACAGATAAACATATTATGGAGAATTTTAAGAATTTGAGAATTGTGTCCTGTTCAGTTGAGCTTCTAGATTTTAGAACGTATTATAGTATTCCATATACAATGCTTTTGATTTTAGTCATATCAGTCCAGCTCTATTGTTTTTGACTCAGGGTTTTTGGTGCTAAAAATGTAAGAACATATAGTGTGCTATCCATAGAAGGAAAACTGTCTCTACAATTAAACCTGAAGTTCAGTTTGGATGAATACATATTATTAATGCGGAGTTGCACCCTAGAAAACCTTTTTTAGATAAAAATACCCCCCGGACAGTCAGGACTAGTGCATTTAATCAACGATAGCCTCTGAACTATCCCCTGTTTCACTTACCTTTTAGAAGAAATACTTACCTTAAAAATGTCTTGTCCAGCACTGCCATCTCAGGTGTGGGCAGCTGAAGCTGGAGCGTCCCCTTCGGTGTCCTCTTCGGTGACATCAGAGTCCCAGAATGCCCTGCTTGTCACTTCCGGTGCAGGCGCGTCATCCCTGCACAGCTTCTGGGCATGCCCAGAAGCTGTTCAGCAGGGAATGACACGTTTACACCGGAAGTGACGAGCAGGGCCAGTGCAGGCGCATTGACTCCTGGGATCGATGACGCTCATCTCCCAGGAGTCAATGCAAGGAGGAAGTGACAGTGCCGGCCGCGGCAACAGAGGAGGAAGGTAAGTATATTTTCATTAAAAAGAAGGTAAGTGAAATAAAAAAAATGTAATTATCCCATTCTTTTTCAGGTAAATTAAAGCAAGCGGCGGTGAAAAAAAATTTTCATGGTGGAACTGCGCTTTAAGTAGTCCAGAAAAAAACAAAAAACCAGATACCTGGGTGGCTGGGGGGTAATTTCACCACTTTAGCCTAGGATTGCCCTGACATAAAAAATGTATAATCAGACTATCCAAAAAAATGTTTTCCTTTGGATTCCTGACCACACTCTCATATATTTTCAAACAATAAAGAATTAATGTGGTACCATCAAATGTCTGTGCATTGCAATGCAGTTTACTAATAATTACACTAAAAAGGTGCTCGGTGCCAAAACACTCCAACATGTGAGACAATATTCCATGACACCATAACTGTGTTCTTCCTCTGAATCAAACCACACTCACCATAAACTGTTTACCCCTTTACTTAAAAGGACGCTAAATGTGCCTTATTCACAAAATGGCATTTTCTCAATATTCTATAATCCATCTGCTGGTTAATTTTGTACACATTGATAAATATGGGACTACTGCACCTTACATGTCTCTGTGCTTTTAAGACGCTCAATGGTGTACTCAGTATTACATATGTACAGAAATAGGGAAGACTCTTATAGTGTAGTAAACTTATTTAATAAAGAAAAGCAATAGAAAATACACTTACGTTAAAGTTTAAAAAACAGGCATGGTAATTACATACCAGGATTGCCAGTTTGCACTCCACATGCATTCCAGCAAGTGGAAATGACATGCCCCCGGAAACCCCACCCTACCAGGCTCCTGGTGATGTCAGATGTGATTGACAAAACGCGTTGAGTGGGGCTTCTGCTTTCACATCAGTTCGGCTTGTTGGAATGTATGTGGAGCACAAACCAGTGTCCCTAGTGTTTAATTGCCATGCTTGTGTTGTTGGAATGTATGTGGAGCACAAACCAGTATCCCTAGTGTGTAATTGTCATGCTTGTGTTCTAAACTTATGCTTAAATGTTTATTGCTTTTCTTCATTAAATAATTTAATACATTATGAAAAGCTTCCCCATCTCTGGATATATGTTACACCATCAAGCTTCTTAAAGTGTTACTAAACCTAAAAATGTTTTTTACCCTAATGCATTGTTTGCAGTAAGGTAAAAAACATTTTCGATTTCCCTGTTCCCTCCTTCCCCTGTGTGAAGAGTAAGAGAGGGGAGAAGAGATCAGCGCTGTGCACGGCTCTATTCTCCCCTTACTTCCTCTTCATACAGCATGCTGCTGTTAATCAAATGCAGTGAAGAGGAAGTGGGGGACAGGCCTAAGTCCCGCTGTGTAAGTCTATGGAGCGCGGCTCCATAGACACACAAGTCAGGAGCTCGCAGTCCACAATTCTCCTCATAGCAAGCGGCTGGCTTCGGTAGACATAAAAAGAAGAGGAGACGCCAAGGTCGCCGCCAGGGACCCAAGAAGAGGAGGATCGGGACCGCTCTGTGTGAAACCACTGCCCAGAGCAGGTAAGTATAACGTGTTTGCTATTTTGATTAAAAACTTAGCCGGTAGACTGAATAAAAAAAAAATCTAAAAGGTTCCTCCATCCATACAAGTGAGGTGGATGGAGATATCCCCCCCCCTCCCCAAGGACATTGTATTTTGACAGCTCCCGATGCTGTCAGAATACACTGATCAGTTGCTGGAGCCGATTGGCTGCAGCCACTGATTGCCAAAAGTTTTACAGCATGTCCTTTCAACAGAAGTTGATCTAAGGGTCGACTTCTTTTGAACAGGGTCAGCCATATACACAGGTCAAAATTTAGCTAGTCCCTGTTGAACCAGCTGCATTTCGATCCATGTATGCCAAAAATAAGTCTTAACCATAAGTCTTTAATACCTAACACCTAGATTATCATTAAAACTATTACACTGTGCTAACTTTATCTATAGTGAAAATGTTCTGTACTGTATGCTCAGAGTTTACATTGCCTGCAATAAATAGTCACAACACCAGGATAGTGGCACCAAATTTAAATGAACTGTTAATAAATTCTACAAAGATAATACATTGCTTCTGTCACAAATCTAACTTTATTAAGTATAAAAATAAAATGTGTATTGTTTAGGCTGCAAACATAGAAGACAAAAAAAAAATTGTTGATAAAAATAAGAATAGCAGTATTATATAGTTTTGGGAAGAAATTTGGGAAAATACATAGAAACCATGGTGCACATTTTACAATTTAATTTCGTAAATAAATCCAGCTGTTCAATTTATAAGATCTCCAAAGAGTGACATATGGGTTTTTGATCTTGTAAAAACACCTTGTACTTGTAATTCAAACTGATCGACCTTGACTGACTTCCATTAAAAAGGTGTACCGAGGACAGGTTCTGCTGCTGATTAAAGGTCTTTGGTGGCAAAAAATCCCCCCTGGTAACATAAACAACTCAAATGATTAGAAAACAACAGATCTTTCAAAGTTTAATGACAGCACTAGGTAGCATCTGTTTTATAATGTTTAGTACCAAAATGTTAATCTCACACAACACAATTGCGCTGAGATAAAACCAATATTGACTGACCTCACAAAGCTCGGTCTCATAAACAAAAGGAGGTAAGAAGCTTGTAACTATGAAATAAGCAAGATTCCAGCTTTAAAGGAATAGAAAGATGGATTAAAAGACAGTACCGCAATACTATGTGTTGCACATAGGCAGACATACAGTATCTTAGTGCTAATCAGTATGTTCAGTATATAAATAGTTATGTTCAATGTACAGGAAGAGAAAGAGATATTCTTCTTATCTTCTTATCTAACCTTTATTTAGTCATTGCATTGTTAGGCTAGTAACACTTCTATAGCACTGATGCAGTGAAATTATCCAGGATCACTACATTGCCCTGTTAGTGCTACTACATCCTACACTTTCCTTGACATTACAGTGTGAGCATCCTTGTGGTTGAAAATATTAATTATTGTAGGAGAACATTAAGGACAAAATAAAAGGCTACATACACTATATTGTCAAAAGTATTGGGACACCTGTTTTTACACACACATGAACTTTATTGGCATCCCAGTCTTAGTCCATACGGTTCAATATTGCATTTGCCCACCCTTTGCCGCTGTAACAGCTTCAACTTTTCTGGGAAGACTGTCTACAAGGTTTAGGGGAGTGTGTCTATGGGAATATTTGACCATTCTTCCAGAAGCACATTTGTGAGGTCAGGCACTGATGTGAACGAGAAGGCCTTGCCCGCAGTCCCTGCTCTAATTCATCCCAAAGGTGTTCTATTGGATTGAGGTCTTACTTTAAACTCCCAAATATTTAAATAATGTGATAGCAGATTCAGTTTTTTTATGCCACACAATATTTGTACAACTGTTAATCAAATGCATAATTTAAGAAAAAATACACAAAAATAACTGTTGTTGTACACAGACACAATATAATACATAATTTACAGTAAGGAATAAAACATGAAGTTGCATCTAGTAAACAGATACCAGACTTGTCCAAACTTAAAATGTTGTGTGGCCGTGAAATGTCAAAAAACGACATTACCTAAAATTATTCATAGGCAACACTTTAAAAGCCTTTACAGGTTATCAATTTAGAATTAACACTGAATGGGTGCCCTAGAATTATTACTTTCACTCCGATGTTCACGGCGATACCCAATATGTGGGACACAGTTATATACCTACACGTTCACATCCTATGTGTACTATATTTGAATGTGTGCGCAGGCTGTTAGGGTTACTTTTAATTCTTACATTTTTTTTTACTTTATTATTTATTTATTTATACATTTATCTTAATTGCTATCACATGGGGATAAGCTGGATCACTTTATCGGTACTGTAAAAACGATTAGGCAGCTCTTTAGTACCAAGCTCATGACTACAGTTCATTATAAGCTGCAGGTGATATTTAAATTTGGACCATATATGCTAAGCAATGAGTGTCATTTACAATCAAACGTGCACAGTTTGATGACACTTAAACTCAGGTAATATGGTTGGATGAGGAGAAAATGTTTTATTATGCTGGAAAATATATTTAGAAACTTTGATTGTTTACAACATAAAATCAGCTTCATTTAAACTGTATGTCCTGCCAGAACATTTTCTGGTTTGGAAGGATTTGAACACAAATTGGGTTGTCATTGCTATCCAGGGGCTCTGTTAGATCGATTTCCTCTCACTGTACCCTATAATAATACTCTACTAGTGTGTGACGGAAACAGTCCTCGATGCAAAGACCAGGTTGGCTAGGACAGGAGGGACAAAAAAAGCGGGTGTCATGCCTATATCCGTGTTTTCTACAGACAAGACATCTTCTTTGGGGTGCTCTTTGGGTAGAGGTACTAGAGAGGACATCTGGAAAATGCCTCTCATGCAGCCAGCTTACTGCATCTGGATTGTGAATTTTGGCCACAGCACCTTCTGGATACAGAAGGGCTGTGATGATCTTTCCAGGGATTTTAGGAAGGATCCACTACTTCCTGAAACTTTGTATAGCCCATAAGAATTCAGCAGAGCCAATTGGAATAGGTATACAGAAACTTTTTTGTACCAGCGTCTGGCCTTACGGGCAATTAAGTATGGCGCCATCATCTGGTCATTGAAGTCCACCCCTCCCATGTTAATGTTGTATTCATGGACAAAGAGGGGCTTCTCAACAACACTAGTCACTGTTGCAATTTGGACTGTCGTATCTGTGTGAATGGAGGACAAAACAAAAACATTCCGTGTGTCCCTCCACTTCACTTCAAGAAATTTATTACACTTCAAGCAGACTCTCTATCCCTGTCTAAGTCGGGAATCTGCAAGCCATTGGGTCACACGGTGCCACATGCACCAATTCCAAAATCAATTAGGTGACTAAAAAGTGTCACGCTTGTGTAATAATTGTCCATGTATAAATGGTACCCCTTTCTGAATAAAGGTGACACCAAGTCCCAAACAATCTTGCCGCTGCTCCCCATGTAGTCTGGGCAGTTGCGGGGCTCCACATTGTTATTTTTTGTCTCATAAATACAGAAACTACATGTATAGCCTGTTGCCCTGTCACAGAGCTTAAACATCTTGACCCCATATCTGGCACGCTTGCTAGGGAGAAACTGTTTGAAACCAAGGCGGCCAGAAAATGTAATCAGGGACTCATCAACACAGACAGCTTGTTGGGGCGTATACAAGGCTGCAAACTTCTGATTGAAGTGATTTACAAGGGGCCAAATTTTGTGGAGCCAGTCATATCCAGGGTCGCCCCAAGGATGACAGAGCTCATTGTCACTTTCACATTGTACAGTGGATGAACCGCAAAATTTGCTCGCATCTAGTCCTGGCCATGGCAGCAGAGAACACGGGCATATAATGAATTGGGTCAGTGGACCAATATGACCGCAACTCACTCTTAGTAATTCCCATGAGGAGGGATAAGCCCAGAAGGGTTTTAAAATTCGGAAACCGTGATCCATGCAAAATTCTCTGGTCAAATTTGGATTTGCGATCAATTAATCGGCATATAAATTGTTTTGGAACAAAATAGATCTGTACAGATCTTCTGTGAAAAACAGCTCATAAAAACCAAGGGGAGTAAAATTGGTTCTTTCCACCTGAATTCCGGGTTGGCCAGTGAATGGGGTGGAAGTACGGGTGCTGCAGAAGTCGTGGGCTCCCAATCAGGATTTGCAAATGCATCAGGAAGGACACTATGGGCTCCACAGACCTGTCTTCGAATTATTGGTGGCTGCGGGACACTACTTGTGCTAGCCACCGCACCAGCTTGAACTGCACTTATGGGACTCGCACAGCATGTACTAGGCCTTCTGTTGCTGAGGTGCCATGCTTGCACCTCAGCAACAGAAGAACGGGGTTGGACACCTGACCTTAGCAGGGACCACTACTCCATCTTCAGAGCTATCTATCAGGGTGCCACTGCTCTCTACAGGTTCAAATACTAAGCCTGATTCTGACAGTGAGGCTTACCCATCGCTCTAATCTGTCATGCTCAGTATCATGTAGACCTCTTCACTAGCATACCTCTGTTTGGACATTTTAGCAAAAAAAGTTATAGATACCTAGTGTGACTCACAGGTAAAAAGGCACCTGGTTGTCAAGGACTGTTTGAACCACTACGAAAAAATTTAACTGCTAGTGCTAGCAGAGATCAGGCCTGCCTCTGCTAATGCTGCGGTTTAGTGTCCTGTGTATCGGAAGTGACAGTAATCTGCTGATACTGCACTTCTTGAGGAGGGGCTAAATTCAGGTGCTGGCAGATGTTGGGGCTGATCCTGCTAGCGCTGTGTTTTGTGAACACTATACTAAACTATTGGGGAAGCTAGTATAGTTCTTATCAGATCAAATATATTGATTTGTTACTATACTAGTAATGGATGTGTTTTCTGTGTGTCACTGGCAATCAAAGGGTTAAAATGTATTACTAAATATGTGGCGGGCAATCTGACACTATCCTGGATTAATGCTAACTAACTTTAATGCTAACTGATGTCACCTGTGACACTAATACAGTGATCAGGAAAAAAGATTTGTACACTATAATAATGAAACTGTGACAGGGCAATGACGGGGTTAAGTGGAGGTGATCAGGGGATTAAATCTTTTTTAGGGGATTTATGTTGGGTACCCTAAATCTATCTGGGACTGCCTCTAATTACAACTAACTGTCTCTCACACTAACTGAGGTCACTGATACAGTGATCAGTACATTATATGTTTACTGTATATAGTGACATTGTGACAGGGAGTGAAAGGGTTAACTGGGGGGTGATCAGGGGGTTAAATGTGCACCTATGTTTACTGGTGTCAGTGTAGTGCCTGTGTACTCACAGTTGATGTTCTCTTCCCTCATGCTGAAACCAAAAAGGGCTCCATGAGAGAAGATTGCATCATTGCACAGGACGTTCTGCAATTGGTCAGAACTGATCACCAGGTCCAGACCAAAAATCATCGGCCTGGACCTGATGATTGATCAGTTCTAATCCAAATCAGAACATAGGATTACGACGGTTCGTGCAGCTGAGCCGCCTTGCCGTGGGAAAACTGCAGCGGGTGGTCGGCAACTGGCTAACTGTGCACAACTTCTAAAATAAAACAATTCCATTTATAGATTTTACCAACCTCCAACATTTAAAAGAACTCACTCAATTACTTTTAAAATTTAATTGTCAGTCTGTTAAATAAAATTATGAGCATCTTAGATTCCTGGCCAGTGCAGAGATGCTTTATTGTGTTTTATGGTTAAATTATGTTTTACCGTGTTAAATCATGCATGTGCATAGTTTATGCATTTTTAATGAAATAAATTCATATTGCTTTGTTTGAAATTAATATGGGTTTATAGTATTTAAATCTCTATTGCATATGACCTCAGGTGGCAGATGCATGCTTTACTATTCTGTTATCACTCTGTCACTCAGTTAGACTTTAATTACCCGACCAATTAAATTTGTATTTTTATTTCTAATTGGCTGCGCAATTTAATACTCAATAATGTAAAAAAAAAAAATAAGACTATGTTTAATAAAATTGAGAGCACTTAGAAGAAACACATTCAAAAAGACTGTTCATCAGCCTTTTTTGCCAATAAAGCAGTTGATGTAGTTTTAATTCACAAAACAAACATCAGCAAGTGATACATCAGATTGGTTGGTGATCAACCAGTAGTTGTCATAGTAAATAGTAGCTTCACCTAGCATACCATTAGTGACACCAGTGAAAAAACAGTAAGTTGGGCTAAAAGAAACCTTTTCTGAGAGAAATATAGGATATGTCATTGCTGACAAATTTCTGTTGTCTGGTTGCTCACTCATCAGCACATTTTGGATTTACTAAAATTGGAGCATGCAAACCAATCAGCTTCCAGGATTTATTGTCAAAGCTTAATTGAACAAGCTGAAGTAAGAAGCTGACTGGCTACCATGCACAGCTGCCCCAGATTCTGAGTGCTCAAGTGTTAGGCTCCTTTCACACACTCCGTCCGTTTTTCTCAGCGGGGGATGGAGCCGCCGATCCCCCGCTGAGCAGCAGGAGGACAGCTGTGTCTCCGTGCTGTGTGCGGAGACACAGCTGTCAGTTCCCCATGCATCTCTATGGGGGAAATCGGATAGGAACGGACCGTCAGTCCGTTCTCATCCAATGCCATCCGATCCGATCCGCTGGACGGATTGAAAATAGGGTTTCCATCCGTCCAGATTTGACGGATCGGGTAGGATGTCAGCGGACATGTCTCCGCTGACATCCGATGCCCCATAGGAATGCAGGGGGGGACCGTTCAGATCCTCCAAAAAAAACGGACAGGTATCCATTAATAATCAATTTAAAAGCTCTAACAGTACAATGATGAAAGCATTAGGTTGTTAATTAGTACAGTGCAGTATGTGATGGTGTGTTTTAAATTGTTATGACTATTTTCAGGAAAAAATTACACAGTTTGATACTTTAAAGCCTTATCAGTCTTTGAAAAGGACGACAGTTGGATGTAAACCTGCAGTAGGGATAATTTAGAGAAAAGTTCTAAATTATGTCAATAAGTTTCCATTACCCTGTAGCTCGTATAGTTTAACTCTTCGGTGCTACTTGTATCACAGGTAGCTGATGAGCCCCCTAAGTGAAATCCTAGTGCAAGTGACAGATCCCCTCTAGGGAGACATACAACATAAATCCCAAGTATTTCGGACCCATCGTATGAATGCCAATGTCCCAAAATGAGTTTAACTACCTCAATACTGGGCACTTAAACCCCCTTCCTTCCCAGACCAATTTTCAGCTTTTAGTGCTGTTGCATTTTGAATGTCATGCAACACTGTACCTAAACCAAATTTGTGTCATTTTTCCCCACAGATAGAGCTTTCTTTTGGTGGTATTTGATCACCGCAAGGTTTTTTCTTTTTTGGTGCACAAATAAAAAAAGACAGAAAAGTGTGAAAAAAAAAGTCTTTTTGTTTAGGTTATAAAATGTTGTAAATAGATATGTTTTTTCCTGCACTGATGAGCACTGATGATGCCGCACTGACAGTACCACAAAAAAAAATCGCAGATCGCCGCCATTACTCGTTAAAAAAAAAACCACCAAAAATGACAAAAATCTTTCCCTTTGTTAGTAAACGCAATAACTTTTGCGCCAATCAAACCAAATCAAAATACGCTTTTTGCGATTTTTTTTACCAAACATATGTAGCATAAAACAATTTGGCTGAAAATGTTAAAAAATTTTGATTTTTACTTTTTTTTGGGGGGGGGGGGGGATTTCATATAAAAAAAAGTGAAAAATATTGTTATTTTTGCAAAAATAACGCTCTTTTTTTGTTTATAGCGCATGATCAAAAAATCGCACAGGTGATCAAATACCACCAAAAGAAAGCTCTGTTTGTGGGAAAAAAAGGACGTGAAATTCGTTTAGGTACAGCGTCGCACGACCGCGCAATTGTCCGTTAAAGTCACGCAGTAAAGAATCGCAAAAAAACCCCTGGTCAGGAAGGGGGTAAAATCTTCCGGGGCTTAAGTGGTTAAAGATAAAATAGTGCACTCACAAAGCTATCACTTGTATATCCCATTCAAATGAGCAACATCAATCCAACATGTAGCAGATCAAACTTGCCACTATTCCTCGTATTCATCTGTGATATCACCTGGCTCCGCCCCACGCGTATTGTCACTAACCACGTGACTTCATCATGGCCATGCTGTTTTAAAATTGTGACAGTGAATGCAGGGAGAGGTTACCCTGCCTGCTGTCACAGGGAGGAGGGATCAGGGGGAGGATGCTGAACATGTTACATGGTATACTCCAAATACAGGTGTAACATGTGACGTGTTCACAAAAGTGAACTTAGCCTTTAACATGCCATCTATGATCTGAGTGTTTTTTAGAGTTTCTTTCCTGTATTTAGTGATGTCCCACAATGTGTTATATCTAGGCCTTGACAATTGGAGGGATAAGTGTCTTTTCCACTATCTTCAGTAAAAGAGCAGTAAAACAGATTGTAGATATTAGATTTTGTGCAGAAGCAAATTAAACTCCATATTTAAAACTGGTATTGCAATCAAGCACAAAAAATAAATACATAGAACATAAAATGATGGCTACAACTAAAATAGAGCAAAGGAAATGTCATCCCATTTATATGCCTTTGGATCAAATGCTGCCTCTGACAATTTAATGCTTCAAGACTACATTTAATGCTCTCGTTTACATATAATCCTACTGTGTTCAACATTTCTATGCAAGAAAAAACTGTTTCCTCCCAAAGTAATATAATCATGCCTCGGGTTTTCACACTTAGAAATAAAATCCATCGTGCTGTATTTAAACCACTTTGCTTGCTGATGCTGAGTAACTTGTAATCTCAATACTCGATGTAAGCACATTCATCTTTTCTAAAGTGTAAAATGTAATAGCAGGGGACTGAGACCACTTGATAATCTGGATGAAGTATTCATGCTGAATTGGTATTCTGCTGGAAATATAAATGTATTTGCAGGATGCTGTATTGTGCAGGAAAAGAAAATATGCATCTGCATTTATCATTCATGCTGGGGTTACCACGGAATGGCCGAAATGGCCCTTGTAGCAGACAAAAGCATTATATAAATCTTCTTTAACCATTTCTGGGCCGGAAGGATTTGCCCCCTTAATGACCAGGCCATTTTTTGTGATTCAGCACTGTGTTACTTTAATGGACAATTGCACGGTCGTGCGACGCTGTACCTAAATCAAATTGATGTCCTTTTTTTCCCACAAATAGAGCTTTTTTTTGTTGGTATTTGATCACCTGTGCGATTTTTATTTTTTGCGCTATTAACAAAAATGAGCGACAATTCTGAAAAAAAAAAAACATTTCACTTTCTGCTATATAACATCCCCCCCCCCCCCCAAAAAAAAAAATGTAAAAATATTTTTTTTTCATCCTTTTATGCCAATTTTTATTCTGCTACATATTGTTGGTAAAAAAATCTCATTAAGCGTATTTTCATTAGTTTTTGCAACACATATCACGTCTACAAACTAGGGGAAAGATTTATGTAATTTTTATTTATTTATTTTACTGGTAATGGCGGTGATCTGTGAATTTTAGCAGGACTGCAACATTGCCGCAGAGAGATCGGACCCCTAACTGACATTTTTTTACACTTTTGGGGGGACTAGTGACATTACTACAGTAATCAGTGCTAAAAATATGCACTGTTACTGTAATAATGACACTAACAGGGAGAGGGTTAACCTAGGGTTGATCAAAGGGTTAAGTGTGAGCCTAGGGGAGTGTATTCTAACTGTATGGGGGAGGGACTTGTGAATTGAACACATAGACCTGTGGTCCTAAATAGGAGGGTCACAGGCACTCTGTGATCATTTCAGAGAGACCAACGGTCTGCTGTGTTTACGCGCTGTCGCCCCCCTGAGAACCACCATACAGGTACAGCGATTTGTGCAGTCGAGCCAGCCTGCCTCAGTATATATGTGGCGGGTGGTCAGCAAGTGGTTAACCACTTAAGAACCAGACCTATTTCTTACACTTGTTGTTTACAAGTTAAAATCATTTTTTTTTGCTAGAAAATTACTTATAACCCCCAAACATTATATATTTTGTTTTAGCAGAGACCCTAGAGAATAAAATGGAGATCGTTGCAATACTTTATGTCACACCTTATGTGTGCAGCAGTCTTACAAATGCAATTTGTTTAGGAAAAACAGTAAAGTTAGCCCATATTTTTTCTATAATGTGAAAGATAATGTTATGTTGAGTAAATAGATTATGTGCAACTTACCTGCAAACAAAGCCCTCATTGTCACTGCTGGAGGCTGCATCCATCTTTGCTTGTCTTCCTTCTGGTTTCATGGATTCGGCTGTGTGATTGACTGGAGCCAAGGGATGTCACTCCTGCGCATGCACGCAGGAGCCGCCGGTTATGGCACGGTGCTCTGAAGAAACCGCACTGGTGGCCATTCCTTCAGGGCACATGCGCCAAAGACGTCATTGGCAGCATATGCACTAAATATCTCCTAAACGGTACAAGTTTAGGAGATATTTACAGTGCCTATAGGTAATCCTTATTATAGGTTTACCTATAGGTACAAACAATCAATGGAAGTTTATTTCTACTTTAAAAAAGATTGCTTACAGTTTTTAAAATTGAGAGTGAGCCTTTTCTTGGACATGCATATCATATATGCAGTTTGTATTGATTGATAGCCATAAAGCCTCTGGAGGCCAGTCAGTTCCAATGAGACACATCCAATGCTCAGTCAAACACTGTTATAGGGGAGCAGTATATGCCACAGGATTACATATCACTGGCACCAAATGACTGGAGTGTTAAACTTATTTTGGTAACCTGTGGCCAAGTCAAAAGCTTTTTCTTGTCTATCTTTTGTCTACAATCCTCTTTTCTGTATTTTATTATCTAATATTTATGCAGTAGACAAGCAGTTTGCAAAAGCTTTATACAGGTTTATACAAAGGGGGTAAATTAAATAGGCTTGTTGTGATAACAGAACAGGGATCTAGTTTATACACCTTTTTGCATGTCTGTCAGTGCCCTTCCTTTTGTGTCGTGTATGAGCTCTTTTTTATTTATGTGATTATAGATGGATGAAATATAAATTTTCACCAAGTCTGATCGGAATTTAATCAGTTCACAAATAGAAAACTGGTACACGGTGCACTTAGGTCAGAAACATGCAGACCCCCCCACTTGGTAATATATGCTATTATGTTCTACTGTTAGAAATATGTGCTTGAAGAGGGGACTTGTTGTTAGATTCTCTATTCAAAACTCTTCAAAACAGTTGCTGTTCAGCACTGAAATCCATATAACCCAAGTTAAAGGCAGATATTGTCTCCACAGTGAACTAGTAAAGAGAGACTATTAGACCACTTCCCCTTCCACCTTGAGCCACGAAAAGCAAAATAAGATGTTCAACTAAAGAAAAAAATATTTTAACCAACGATTATTTTTGCACCATAGTATGTCTTCCCCGTAGTGGCTAGTTCCCTGCACAGCACTGGGGCTTTAAGCCATGTAAATATATTATAGTACTTGAGTGTGGAACCGTGGGAAATTTCCAGTCTTCAGTTTTTTTTGCTGCCATAAAAGTAATAAAAAAAATAACCGTTTCTTTTGGGCAGTCTTTTTGAAGCCAATAAACAATGTTGAGGTTGGGTACGCTACATGGTAGTAGGGTACATGTGGATACATTTGCATCAGCTATATATAGTATACAGCACTGTCTTACACCATCAGTGCAGGGACATTTTTTTCCAGGAACACAATCAAATGGAGCTGAACACCTCAGAGGAAGCCTTGTATATTTTGATAAATTTACAATAGTTTTTTGAATGGCTCAGCAGCACTCAACCTTACTTAATTTTATTCCAGGAATGGGATGGTAAATCCCCATACTGTTGTCAGAACACAGCGCTGTATACTGTATCTAGCTGATGCGACATACAGTTTATACAGTGCTGTCAGCTGCTACATCAAATAAATCTTTAATTTAGGCCAGCTAGGCCCAAGCAAACTATTTAAAATGATAGGATTCCTGGGGATAGGTTTTAAGACCCTTCCTTTGTTTCCTACATTTTTGTACACTGCTAAATGTGGCCTCCTTCTACGTTTGTAGATGCAGCTTTTTGTATGCCACCGCTGATTCCTATAGGCAGCTAAAATCTGTTTTTGCAGAGCACCTATAAAATACAGTGACTCTTTATGAAAAACATTCCCAGCTGGGTCAGCAAGGTCTTGCCGTTGCTTACAAAAGCAGTTTGGGTAGCGATAGACAAATAGGAGACGTAAATCTGTCTTAGAAACCCACTTTATTCCCACCCTTTAAATATTTCTTTTTTTTAATGTAAGAAAAAAAAATATATAGACGCCCCTTTAATCCACAACTGAACAAGTGCACATCAATTCCACAGCTATCTTATTATTGCAAATAGAGATTTAAAATGAGCAGTTATGGGGTTAACTGACTTTATAACACTGTACAACAATACACAATAAAAATGAAATCCAGAACAGCATTGAAAACTTTTTAAATGTCTGTGAAATACAAAGGTAATGGTTGTGCTGGGAGTTCATGAATATCAACCTTGTTAGAAAATCAGATGATATAACAGGCATTTCTAGAATGTGAAGGTTCCTTTCCTATTTCTTTCTTTGTAAAGATTCATGCACTAGCCTTTTTCTAGGAGACATGCAACAAAAGAATAGAATTTATTTTCAGCTTTCTGTTCTGTTAGTGAACTTTGTATGATAATACACTCTAGCTATTCTACATCATTCATCTGTGTGTCTAACAATATAATGTACAGTTGCTCTCATAATACCAGTTTAGCTTGAATATACAACAGAAGAATAAGAAAAAAAAAAGCAGTCTTGAAGAAAAACTAAATTAAATTGCTTTCCTGGATTCCTCATGCATAACAGGTATGTATTTTTATAATTATTATAATTAGAATGATATTGTTACCAAATGTCTAACGTCATGTATAATGACAGTCATTTGCCTGATAATTGATTTACTCAGGGTTCACTTTTTTTTTTAAAGTATCGTATCCATTTACTACTGCGTATTTGTTAATGTCTGTGGGTTGTTTAAACCTGTAATTTTGATTTGATATTTGAAAGGGAATTGTTATGCAAAATTTACTGATAAACATGTTTTTTTATCATCTCTATAATTTCATGATGATTAGTAACATATTGCCGGTTTATAGGTGTGGCTTCTTAGATGCACAATTTTGCCATAAGCTACAATGCATAGAATTGTCCTAGGGGATAGAACAATACGTTTAGTGACCATGTAAAGTGAAGTCATGTACCATTCCACCACACATTTTGAGTAGAGAGAACTGTCTTAAAATAAGCAATAATTTACTAAGTGCAGCAACTGAAACCCACCAATGTGCAACAATTTTTATTGTTCTGACATCAGAGGGAAAACACAATCTTGGTTATTTTGTCTATCCCATAAAACATTGTGTAATAATCATAACAAAGACTATTTTGAAGATCATAATTGAAGTGGAGGAATGGGCAGGGTTTAGGTGTAGCCAAATAATACTAAAAAGTGGAGAGGACTTAAACGCTACGTTCTGAATCTACAGGAAAATATAATATACTTACGGTACTCTGCTCTTGCCTAAATGGCTTGAGATTCTTCAGATAGTATACATATTCATTGTGATGTGTAACCAATCGGACATTATGGAATTTCAGTCATTCAGGGAATATCTGACCCAACAACCATATCAAAATATCCATTAGCTTCCCAGGTATGATAACAATGTCTCCTATGTGTTGTGTGATTGCACAGTATGGTCACAGCTATTATTTTAAGATATACCTAATTACTTATTTACCTAAATAATAGAATATTTGCTAATAAGAAGAATGCAAATTTATGGCAGGGATTCTAAGGCTCCGTTCACATCTAGGAGTTTTGGGGCGTTTTTCTGCTCTAGGATCAGCTCTCAAAATGCCCAACAAGACAAATCCTATTCATTTCAATGGCCCCTGTTCACATCTGAGCGTTTTGACGCTGTAAGCAAAACGCCCAACGCTCAAAAAAGTACATGAGCTTCTTTTTGGGCAGATTACAGGCGTTTTCCATTGGTTTCTATTCAATCTAAAAACGCCTGCACAAAAAACGCCTGTAAAAACGCCTGTAAATCGCGGTAAAAATCGCGGTAAAATCGCGGTAAAAACGCACGAAAACGCTACGCTCAGGTGTGAATGTAGCCTTAGACTCAAAGAAACTTTTTATTAGTGCAAACATTATTGTTAAATTGATATAGTTACCTTGCTTTGCTGGAGGCATAGCATTAGTTCTGACTAATTCGGGGACAACATCAGCAACTAGATTGTTTGAGTGTCTCCAGTTTTGAACCTGAGGACTTTATCCACTAATGCTGAGTTCACTTAGCCAGTAAGGGTGAGCAGAGTTCAATCTCTTTCTAGCAAAATAACATATAAACCTCCTTGCCCAGATAAATTTGCATGGGCATGCACAACCATAGCTTAAAGAATAATTCCAGGCATTGAGATTATACGTATATTGATCCAGCTTGGGCCAATATAATAATGTACAGGCGGTCCGCGGGTTTCAAACATCCGACTTGCAAACGACTCCTACTTACAAATGGAGAAAGACAACAGGAAGTGAGGAGAAATCTACCCCTAGGAAGGGAAATTCACTCCTGTAAGAGTTCTCATGGGAAAAAGGTGTCTCCACCAAAGCTTTATCACCAATCCTTGTTTCCACAACAACCCTACATTTTCAAAATCCAGTTGTCATAGGGACAGAAAGTGAGATGAAATCTTCTGAACATGGGTACAGACAGCAAAACAAAATGGTACAGGGGTGTTAAACCTTCCCTATGCGATCCAAAAAAACTTAAAAATTATTCTTTTGGCTGGAGCTAAACCTAAAAAATGTACATGTTCCAACTTACAAACAAATTCAAATTAAGAACAAACCTACAGTCCCTAACTTGCTTGGACTGCCTGTATATGACATACCTGGTCAATGCCACTACAAGCTGAAAAACACTAAAATAGACTCGGCTGCTTCCGGGTCCCATGCTGAGCAGCCAGCCTGATGCCTTCTGAATACAAGAGATGGCCACTCAGCAGGGGCACCATTCAAAGATTCCCATTGCTGCCCATTGCCCCATATACGTTTTAGCATAAATCACCTTTTTTCATGTTTTTATATGTAGTCAAATGATCGCAAATTTCTGGCTTCTTGGTGTAAATATAGGGCTGGTGGAAGAGAATTGTCACCCTCTCTGAAAATAGCTAGAGCAGAGTGATGTCACTGCTGTATATATATATATATATATCAGCCCCAATGTAGGCATTTACACTGAAGGTCCAGATCTTTGCATTCCTGTGGTCACATAGGAACACTTGAAAAAATATATTTTTATGGCAAATTATGCTAAAGTGTATACAGGGAAATAAAGAGAAATGGAGAGGTAGAAATTTAAAGTAGGTTTATTGTAGCTGTTCCTTATTACAGTTTATCTTTACATAGAAATAGATAAGTTTGTTATTCCATTTTCAATAGAATGCTTTTGTTAAAAAAAATCTCTTTAGAAATATATTAAAAGCAATACTAGATTATAAAATTAGTAAATAATAATTTAATAAAAATGTTAATCAATTATTTAATTTATTTTTTATATTTTTTAGTTTTTATTTCTATTTTACTATAAACATAGTTCCTCTGTATAGCTATAAATAATGCCATAAATATTTAGAATTGTTTGTTGTATTGTGGTGCATTGCTGTCAATAATTTGATTTTGGCATTTTAAACAAGAATCCAATGCACCAAAACACAGTATTTAATGGACCTTCAGCATTGCTTCCAACACAGTTTAGCACAAGGCTGAAATGGGTCACAATTTGGCTGTGGTATTCTAAAATGCATGTGTGTTGTTCACTGGCTAGGCACTGGTCGCACTGCAGCTAGCATGCATCGGGAGTAAGCAGTGTCAAGAAGAAAATCTATTTGCTTTTTTGTTAGAACTTTATTGAAATTACATTTCATAAAGTGAAATTTCATTAGGTTCTATTCTCACAGAGGCATTGCAATTAAGTTGTTTGCACTGAAACCCACTACATTGAAAAAAGTACAGCATGCAGTACTTTTTTCAGCACACACCAGTGTAACATAGTGGTATGAACTGACTTGTTACCTTGTCTTGCACTGGGACTGAGCTGGGCAAGGTTGTCCAGTGAAGTCTCAGCACAGTCCCAGCACGACTGGCAGGAATTAGTCCTTAATCATGTGATTTAAACTTTTTTTTTAAGAAAAATAAAAACCTGTTGCTGTAACTGCCTAAAAAGTGTTAGTTGAAATTTGACTTTAATTTGAGGCTGGGGGGCACATTTGAGGCTATAAGAGATAGAATGAAAAGGTTTGCAGAAGCATAAAGACATGCAAAAAAGGTGAAATAGGAAGGAAATGTCCAACATCCACAAACATACAAAACTAGAACTTGTGCAAAAAAATTGACCTCTATGCCAAAATTTTAATGGTCATTGATTGAGCTAATGATTTCCAAAATTGTCAATGCATTGGTGCACATTTACATTTGTCTGCTACCATTTGTGCAGGGTAGGTTAGCTTCTCCTTGAAAAATCATTTATTCAGGGAAGCCTACCCCACCTCCACCTCCAACTCAAAACTGTACTTCGGCCACCTCTATCATCCCCCCGCAGCTATTAATTTTTATGCCACCTCCCCCTTCATTGAGCTCCATGGGCAGGGTCCTCCTATTCCTTGTGTGTTAACCACTTCTGGACCAGATGATTTTACCCCCTTAATGACCAGTTCATTTTTTGCGATTGGGCACTGCATTATTTTAACTGACAATTGCACAAACGTGCGATGCTGTGCCCAAAAAAAATTGATGTCCCTTTTTCCTACAAATAGAGCTTTTTTTGGTGGTATTTAATCACCTCTGAGATTTTTTTTTTTGCGCTATAAACAAAAAAAGAGCGGCAATTCTGAAAAAAGAAAAACAATATTTTTATACTTTCTGCTATAAAACATTCCCAATAAAAAAAAATAAATAAAAATTGAATGTTTTCATCATTTTAGGCCAATTTGTATTCTGCTACATATTTTTTGTAAAATATATATTCCAATAAGTGTATATTGATTGGTTTGCATAAAAGTTATCGTGTCTACAAACTAGGGGAAAGATTATGTAATTTTTTTTTTTTTTTTACTAGTAATGGCAATGATCAGTGATGTTTAGCAGGACTGTGACATTGCAGCAGACAAATCAGACACCTAACTGACATTTTTTACACTTTTGGGGGGGGTCAGTGACAGTACTACAGTAATCAGTGTTAAAAATATGCACTGTTACTGTACTAATGACACTGATAGGGAAGAAGTTAACACCAGGGGCGTTAAAAGGGTTAAATGTGTCCCTAGGGGGTGCTTTCTAACTGTGTGGGGGTGGGCTTGCTGAATGAACACAGAGACCTGTGTTCCTAAATAAGAGGAACACAGGATCCCTGTATTCATTACTCAAAGAACAGTGGTCTGCCGTGTTTACGATGGCAGACTGCCGTTCTGTCTCCATGGGGAAAGATTGCGAGTGCCCGGCGGCAGTCGCGTCCACTGGACCCGCTGATTGGCTCCCCCTGTGGCCAATTGACCCCCACTAGCGGTCCCATGAAGCAATGTACATCGTTTAGCAGGACAGAGCTGACCTGCCGCAGTAAAAATACGGCTAGTCGGCAAGTGGTTAAACTGTATTGAAATTGAACTGTCTCCCTTTACATTGTAAAGCACTGCGCAAACTATTGATGTTATATAAATCCTATATAATAATACTACGAATCTTATATGATTCATGTTTTAAAATGCTTTGCTTTTTAAGTGCTGCCCTGCTTCTCTGGTTACAATTACCTGACATTAACAGAAAACTTGCATTCTGCTTAATTTACCTGAATATAAGAAGTCACCTTAACATAATCCAGTGACAAAGCCCAAGAAATATTATGTGATCTAGGTTTTTTTTTCCTGACAGGTAAAAGTTTTAACTTAGCAAAAATTCAAATACATCAGTTTTGCGGCACATATTTTGACGGATGTATCAAATGAACAGTGTTGCAAGACAAGTTCAAGTCATGTTTAGAGTGCTATGCAACAGTTTCTATATGTGTACAGTCATGGACTACAAAATAATGAAGCACTTATCATTTAAAAACAGTTCTAAAATATACATCTTTGCCAGAGTGGTACAAAGACAGTTGTGAGGAGGGGTGGGCAGAGATGATCAGCACTGTAGCAAGGGGAATATGTATGGACAACCAGTTGCAGAAATACAGAAAGGAGATTACCTCCAATTTGTGCCAAAATGCTCAATCCTGGCACACTACAATCACCATGCAACATTGAATGAATTGGCATGTGCCGCATTTAACAATTTGTTCCAGCATGTCCTATTGAAGCAGAATTATAGAAATTGTGCATTTTTCAGCTTGTGCCAGTCTTTGTTAATCCTCCTCCCCATTATTTTTGTACTTTGTTATGTTAGAGGTTTTGTATTGATGTTGTCATTAGACTTCTTCACTGATTTTTTAAAATGGCATCCAGTAATGATAGGAGACCAAGTCCCAGGAGCGTGTGCCCTTGTCCACAATAGGGTGCACACTTGCACATTGCCTCACATTGAAAGAAGAACTTCAGTCTCACCCCCGATGCTGCCATCTTTTTAGCCTAGGGCGGTGATGGCGAACCTTGGCACCCCAAATGTTTTGGAACTATATTTCGGTAAGGAGTACCCTCAAGTGCTCTCCCTGGTTTGGGTCGATCCCTATATTTACATTTGTGCACCTAACTTTTAGTTCTGGTAAGCAACATCAATGTTGGTGGCGGATTCATTTTTCCTTTTCTTCACAATTTTTTATAATTTTTGATTTTTCACATTTGAGTCACTGGTGGTTTTTTTTTTGTCACATTACATTATCAATATATGTTTGTGGGATTTTACGCTATGGCGTTCCTCTTCTTTTTTCCATGATTCCACATATTCAATTTTTGGGAGGTCAATCACGGACATCTGCTAACAAGTCATTAAGATTTCCGATTTGGATCCTGGCTTCTGATACATTGTGTTCCGGTAAGCGTATTACCAAAGGGAGTCTGGATTGACATCATTATCTTCACATTTTTTACCAATTAAATATATGGACTAATATGGACATTTATGTTGTTTATTATTTAGCCACTTTACCACCAGAGGATTTTGCTGTCTTACGTCTGGGCCACTTTTTGCGATTCGGCGCTGTGTGACTTTAACGGACAATTGCGTGGTCATGCGATGCTGTACCCAAACAAAATTTACGTCCTTTTTTTCCCACAAACAGAGCTTTCTTTTGGTGGTATTTGATCACCTGTGCGATTTTTACTTTTTGCGCTATAAACAAAAAAAGAAAGTTTATTTTGAAAAAATAACAATATTTTTAACATTTTTTTATATGAAATTCCCCCCCAAAAAATGTAAAAATCTAAATTTTTTTACATTTTTGGCCAATTTGTTTTCTGCTACCTATGTTTGGTAAAAAAAATCACAATAAGTGTATTTTGATTGGTTTGCGCAAAAGTTATTGCATTTACTAACTAAGGGAAAGATTTTTGTCATTTTTGGTGTTTTTTTTTTTAACGAGTAATGGCGGCGATCTGCGATTTTTTTTTGCGGGACTGCGACATTGCGGCGGACAGATCGGACCCTTGACTGACATTTTTGACACTTTTGGGGGTACCAGTGACATTACTGCAGTAATCTGTGCTATATATATGCACTGTTACTGTAAAAATGACACTGGCAGGGAAGGGGTTAATTTTATTGGAGAGGGAGGGGTTAATGTATGCCTGGTGCTTATTGACGTGTGTGAGGGGAGGTGACTGAGTGAGTCAGGGACAGATCGGATGTTCAGCTATGCTGAACACTGCGATCTGTCACTCCCTGTCACTTAGGAGATCCGCCCGCTCTGTTTACACAGGCGGGCGGATCTCCAAACTAGATTCCCCGACGATCGGGGAAGAGCAGCGGCGATCACCGCCACTCCTCCCCTGGCCCGACTCCCGCTGTGACTGAAAACAGCGGGAGCGCACCTCCGCGGCGCGCAAGCGCCGCCTACAGGGGGAGGAGTCTAGCGACGTAGTACTACGTCGCTAGACGATAACGAGCCACATTGCTGCAGTAGCAGCAATGTGAGCAGACGTTAAGTGGTTAATTTGGTTTACCTACCACTAGGTGTTTGGACATTTATTTAGTTCTTTATCACTGAGCACGACTTGTCTATTTACATTATTTTAAGGGTGTGGTCACACTTGAAGTTGCGGGCTAAGTTTATTTCCACTAGTGCGGTTACTCTTTTTATTTTTTAGTTTTTATATTTCCCATGATGCTCAACTACATTGCAGAGTGCATGAACATCACGGGAAATGTAGTTCCAAAACATCTGGGGTGCCAAGGATCACCATCACGGGCCTAGGGCATGCTCAGATGAGCTGAAATATCTGCAACATATCTGTGCATGCATGGGGGGGGGGGGGGTTTCAGGCATGCACAGACATGCCGAGTGTTAGAATTTCAAGGGGTGGCTACAAACTCTTTAAAACACATTTAGAAAAGTGATGTGTGAGGTTACTGGGTTTGATTTAGTAAAGGAATAGAGGTGGTTCACACAACACAGTGAATATTTGCTTTGAAAAGGATTTGCTAATAAATATAGTGATCATATTTAGATGTAAAGCATGAGCACACATTGTCAAAGCAAATAGCTAAATTTGTAAGCCATTGATCTGTTTATGAAGAGGCACATTGGACATTCAATTGCAATTTAAGGCTTTAACAATACAATTATATATAACATAAAAACAATACTGTATATATAGTAGAATATGTGCATAAAGTGGCCAATATCTTCTTAGTTCACCTTAATCAAGTTGAACAGTAGCTTCATTTATCCAGTATAGTTACAAAGATAATGTAGTAAGATGCACAACTTTTATTTGACCTGAATCACCTGAGACTTTTGAATATCCGCAGGCTTTCACATATGATTTAGTTATAAGTCCTCACAGTAATTGTACAGGGGAACTTTGAAGGATTTGTGAAAGGCCTCCTCACTGACTCAACAACAGGAGGTTTTAGGTTTTGTACTCAGCATCAGACATTGGTGTCTGTGACCTCTGAAAGCCTTATTTATTCTGGTGGTGTACTTTGTAGGTTATGTTTAAATCACTTCATAAAAGTGCCTCTTATATGTGTGGGGGTTAACTTGTTCTATAAATTGAGGTTGCTGTTTATGAGAAAACTTGAAATAGATCTCAAGTAGGCTATAGATGGGAAGAATGTCTGTAAAAAAAAATCAATAACTTTCAATGCCCAAGACAGGGTCTGTGACAAGATTAATAAAGGACAAGCTCCTATTCTAAATGCAAGCAAAGACAGCTATTACAGAACATGGTAGAAAAAAATGAAAAAAAAAACAAAAACTACTATGTATAGAGTCAATATACTAATCCATAGTGTATTGTATGTTCAAAAATACAGAATTTTTGTAATAAAATCTATTTTCTTTTAAAGTCAAATTTATTTTGTTCAGAAAAAAGTAATCCCCTGAAGATCAACTATATACAATACGTTGCAATGCTTTTAGGAAATGCATTTGACTTTCTTACCTTATTTTGTTCTGTAACTACTGAGATAAGGCGTTGCTGTGCACTTGCTAGAATTAAAACGAGTGCAAAGTGGAAACTCCTGTCTTTACATTTATCGCATAATCTATTCCAGTGTTGTAATAGGAATCAATGGGGAGGATTTACTAAAACTGATGCACAAAGAATCTGGCGCAGCTATGCATAGCAAACAAACAGCTTTCAGGTTTTACTGTCAATGCTTAATTGAAAAAGCATGAACTTGCAAGCAGCTGATTGGTTACTATGCAAAGCTGCACAAGATTCAGACCAGTGTGCACTAGTTTTAGTAAATCTCCCCCAATGTCTTTTTAGTGTCTCCCAAACCAAGCAAGTAACTTACCATTTACCTAAAGTAATTCTAAGGCTCCATGTACACGGGACGCTGGAATGGCCGTTTAGGAGCAGTTGGGCGTTTTTTTCAGAAGCCCCTGAACCCACCTCCATGTTATCTTATCTGTCCATGTACACCAGGTCGTTTACAGTCATTTGCAGGCAGTTGCGTTCAGGGACTGTTTTTAGAACGCAATTATTTGATGACCCGCGTTTAGCGTTCGCGTTTTTCCATTTTAAAGGGGAATAATTTTTTTGACCTCTAGGAACGCTTCTAAACGCAAACGCTGCAAAACGCCCGCTAAACGCGGGTACAAACGCGACTGAACGGACGTTTCAAACGTCATAAAAATTCCAGCATTTAAAGGGACTTTTAACAACGTCCCGTGTACATGGAGCCTAAAGGTAAAACTTTTTTTTTTTAGTTTTGGATAGAGTAATGAGGCATTAGAACACCTGTCAGTTTTTATTGCTATCTCTGTCTCCATTAGGGAGATTCACCCTCTCTCATTGTCCCGTTTATCATCATTGAAAGTGAAAGTAAAAGAAAATCCCAAATTTTGGGTTGTCCCCAGAAAAGTAATAGAGGGGAAATATTCCAATGGGGGACACTAGTTCTGATGACCTGGGGGTCCCCAAGGGGTTCCCCTAATTTGCAGCGATTTCCTCTCACTTCCTGTTTTGGCTACCGGACAGGAAGTGAAGATAAAATCTTCCCTATGGGACACAGATGACAAAAAGAAAACTGACAGGGATTATAACCCTCCCCTACTTTATCCAAAATTAAAAAAAGTTTTGCCTATAGTTCTACTTTAATTACTTTAAAGTGCACTAATAGCGTTTTTTTGTAACCATTTGCATAGGATAGGGAACAGTAGGAAAGGGTTAATGCTTCTGTTAGGTTTTATTGTTTTCTGTGTCCCCACTGCAGAGACGTACACTGTGCACCAAAACAGGAACAGAGGGAAATATTTCAATAGAAACACCTGTTATGTGACAACTACCTAAAAGAGGAATTACCCTCCCTTTGGAGAGATTTCATCTCACTTCTCCAGTACAGGAAGTGATAAAAAATCTCCCTATTAAGACACACACTGAGCAAAGAATAAACTGACAGGGATTTTAACCTTTGCTTACGCTAGTTAAAACTAAAAAGAAAGGTTTTAGTTATACATACATTTTAAAAGTGTCTGTATAGCAATATATATATATTTTTTTAGTTTTAGAGTAGGAAAGGTTAAAATCCCTGAAAAGCATCTTAGACCTGTAGATATTTTTTTTCTTGGTGGGTTTTAGTCTTGAATACCAAGAGGGCCTAAAACATGAGCCCACTCACTGTGCACATGGTAACGAGGCACAGGCCTTGTATCCTTTAAAATAGGATTTCAATACTGTGCACTAAAGAAAGGGTCCAACATGTAAACCACAATCAAACAAAACTTTCCCATTACATATACTTTTATGCACCCAACAAACCTTGAAGAAGAACTTCATAACCTGTTAATTATTAACTAAATCCATCTCTAAGTGGTGTTCCATGTGGGTTTATTTTGGTGTGCTTACATGTACTTTATGTGCACCAATGTCTATTTACTGTGCTTTGATGCCAATTGGTGTGGTGTAGGGCAAATATATGGGCTTATTGTAGCCCATTATTAGGTGTTTTTGATGATGGCTGATGTGCATATGCAGGTATTTATGTGAATGTGGTACTCTTACAGTATGTGTTTATACTAAGGATCATGAAATTACATATTGCTTTATATCCAGTGGCTTATGCAGGCCACCTTTTTTGAATGCTGTGTATGCCTTTACTCCTATTTTTTAGGTGTGAGTTGGTGTCCTGGGGGACTGAAATTGATTTCCACTAAATACGAGTGGCGTTTCTATCTGTTATTGATATATTATGGCAGCATGTCCATCCATCCCATTCAAAGAGGTAGTTATTGTATTGTTTGATATCTTATTTATATACCACTCTTATGGTAATTATGGTTTTTATCCTCAAGTTCTACTTGACTTCTCCATGCTCCCTCATCCAGTGGCATTGATCCTCTCCTGGTTTGAGCAACATCCAACTTTGTGAGGATTGACTGGCAGTGATACACTTCATTTCAGTGTGGCATTATGTAGCTTAGGTTATCAGTATTCCTGGACTGAGCTACACTCACACATGATTATATGAGCTCTGTTCAGTTCAAGGGGAGAGATCCCCCACCACTGCCAAGGGGAATGGAAAGGACCCATGACATCATTGGACTGGATAGAAGACTGCATGGAAGTACAATGCAGGTGAGCTTTACGAAGTGTGTGTGTTTGTGTGTGTAGGGATGGGACATGTACAGGGATATGTGGCTGGAGTTCCGCTTTAAAGGAATACGCAACTACATGTATTTTGCATGTTGTGCAATTTTGGAATTTCCTGATTTAGCTACTACTACAGCTTATTACAGTACAGTAAAACCTTGGATTGAGAGTAACTTGGTCTGAGAGTGTTTTACAAGACAAGCAACGTTTTTTTTATAAATTTTGACTTGATAAACAAGCGATGTCTTGATATACAAGTAGCCTCACGTCACAACAGAGTATAAAAGAGAAGAGAGGCGCCTCTAAGTGTAGCAATATGGTTACATTTAATGAAGGTACAAAATTTAGCAACTCACATTGATGATTAAAATAGGCACATCTAAGAATGCAGGCATTTGGGGTAAAGCTGTCCACATAGACCATCTTCCACACCGCCCTCAACATCATCCCTTGGTGCGCTGTGCTCTGGCTTTCAGATCGCTCTACTGCAGGGTAGTCTTCCCGGTCACGATTGCAGAATGACATTGGTGAGAGCCAGTGGTGCGGAGGATGGTCTATGTGGACAGCTTTACCCCAGATGCCTGCATACTTAGATTCAAACTTAGATGCAGCCGGTCAGTGCCATCAACCGTGTGAGTTGATAAATTTTATATCTTCATTAAATGTAACCATATTGCTACACTTAAAGGTGCCTCTTCTCTTTTATACTCTGTAGCTCCTGCTGGATTTTGCTTCTGATCCCCTTGTGGAGGTGCCATTTGTGGATGGACATTTTATGGTTACATAATCACATTGCTATAATCTTTTCATATGGACGATAAACTGAAGGACTGATGAATAAATGGTTGTGGAACGAATCATCTGAGTTTCTATTATTTCTTTTGGGGAAATTTCCTTTGATATAAGAGTGCTTTGGATTACAAGCATATTTCCAGAACGAATTATGCTCTCAATCCAAGGTTTTACTGTATCTACAAAGCACTATGGCAGTGGTTTTTATGATGCACAAGAAAGCACTAGACAGCTTGCTGCTGTGAGACTGCGGGAGTTCAGAAGTGCAAATAAGGATTGATTTTTTTTTTTGGTTGTCTTAAAAAGAGTCACAAAACTTAAGTTAGCAGTGTATATAAACAGTTCTTCTTTATCAGTTTTAACAATTAGGCCTCTTTCACATGGAGCGCACCGTATTGCGATCCGCTCCGGCACTTTTTTATTTTTTTTTTACGGACACGGGTGACACTTGTGTCATCCGGTCCGTATGTCCACATATCATCCCATCCATTTGCGGTTGATATACGGACATACTGTATGTCTATGGGATTGCGGATGTCAGCGGATAACACCGCTGACATCCGATTTTGCATCATTTCCGTTTTTTAAGAAGAAAAATAGGGTTCTGTTCCGTTCCAAAAAACGGAACAGAACTGAAAGGACGCAAATTGGATGTCAGAAGATGGTCATCCGCTGACATCCGCAATCCCATTGACATGCATTATGTCCGTATATCACCCGCAAACGGATGGGGTGATATACGGACATACGGAACGCCCGTGTGAAAGAGGCCTTAGAGCCGGTTCACACTACCACGACCAGAAAGTCACCCCGTGACTTGAAGAGACTTGTTTAGAGACTTGGAAGAGACTTGGAAGAGACTTGTGCACTACTTTGAAGAGACAGGCGACTTTGTCTGTGGGGAATGCCTGGCTAATCTCTTTCTTCTTCCTGGAAAGTCTGATAACAAGTCGTGTCAATTAAGATAAGGAGGCGACTCCCATTGAAGTATATGGGACAGTCGGAACACAGGTCGCCTCAAAGTAGTACAGGACCCTTTTCTGAAGTCGGAGCGACTTCAGTAGTGCCAATTAAGACGGCACTGATTGATTAACATTGCTTTTGTTATGTCATGCGACCTGGGGCTACACAAGTCGCCTCACAAGTCGTGCTAGTGTGAATGGGCTCTTACAAATACATTTAAAGTACTAAATTGTAAACAAAGCCTGTAAAGGTACCCCTAAACATAAACATTTGACAAGAAGACCTAACCACTAAACCATCCTTTTTAACCAGTTGCCTACCGAGCCAATTCTGACATTTCTCTCCTACATGTAAAAAATATAATTTTTTGTGCTAGAAAATGTTATATTATATACAGAATATTTTTTAAGTAAAGGCCCTAAAGAATAAAACAAGGGGACCGATGTATGCGTTCACCTTTGCATGTGAGCACGGGAGAACCCGGGAACTTTAAAAAGTTTTAATTTTTTTTTATGTTTACACTGTTTTTTTTTTTTTTTTATCAATTTTATTGCTGTCACAAGGAATGCAAATATCCGTTGTGACAGCAATAGGCATTAACAGGTACTCTTTGTGGAGAGATCTGGGGTCTATTAGACCCCAGATCTCTCCTATGGCTTCCAATGCAGCCGGTCAGTGTGATCAGCTGGTTCACTAGCTGGTGACCAGCCAGTAAACAAAGAAACAAAATTGTCGTCACTTCCATTTCTGACATCACAGAGTGAGAGGAACAACATCAGTTCTTCTCATTGTGTGCCCGGAGCTGGATGCCAGCAGTAGCAACCTTACCGGGTATCCAATCTCTTGGGAGAGCCCAGTAAAGTCAGCAGCGGAAAGGGGGGTTGCAGCTCTTTCTGCGACCTGCAAAAAAAATCCAGCGGCTGCTTAGCCACTTGGATCAGTTTTACACAAAAGGGAATCACCGGCAGTACAAAATGATAGCCCTCAACCATGATCCCAGCAAAACCATTTCACTACCAGACTGTATATACACTATATTACCAAAAGTATTGGGACACCTTCTTTTACATGCACATAAACTTTAATGGCATCCCAGTCTTAGTCCCTAGGGTTGAATATTTCCTTTGCAGCTATAACAGCTAAAACATCCCAAACTCGCTCATCAATGTCTTTATAGACCTTGCTATGTGCACTGGTCCAAATCATTTGGTGGAGAAGAGATCATGGTGTGGGGTTGTTTTTCAGGGATTGGACTTGGCAAACGTACCAAGACATGTTGGACAATTTCATGCTTCCAACTTTGTGAGAACAGTTTTGGAATGGCCCCTTCCTGCTCCAACATGACTTCGCACCAGTGCACAAAGCAAGGTCCATAAAGACATGGATAAGTGAGTTTGGGGTGGAGGAACTTGACTGGCCTGCACAGAGTCCTGACCGCAACCTGATAGAACACGTTTGGGAAGAATTAGAGAGCAGCTTGCGAGCCAGGCTTCTCTCCAACACCAGTGCCTGACCTCATTATTGAACCCTATGAACCAAGACTGGGATGCTATTAAAGTTCATGTGCATGTAAAGGCAGGTGCCCCAATACTTTTGGTAATATAGTGTATATGTACATCGGGGAAGTGGTAAAACTACCATGGCATAAAAATTTCAGTTAGACACTGAATGTACTGTTTTATCTTTAAAATCATCTGGAAAAATGTATCTAGAACAATCAGTTCATGTCTTAAGATTATTGGTTAGGAAGTGTCTTTATAAATCTATAGTGACCACCTAAATAAGCTATAGTGTTTAAATCTGACTGTATCAGATAGAAACCATTTCATTTGGGAGGGTACACAGGAAGTATGTATGACATTTTATAGAAGTAACTTATAAAAGAACTTTGCGCTAACTTCTAAATTACATCTTGTTCATCATTTTCTTAGATGAAACCTAATTCATCTTAATTTTCTACCCTGAACAGTAGTAGGGCTGTTGGGTCTGGTTTCAGGTATTCAAATAAGGTTTGTTAACCACTTAAGCCCCGGAAGATTTTACCCCCATTCCGACCAGGGGGTATTTTGCGATTCGGCACTGCGTGACTTTAACGGACAATTGCGCGGTCGTGCGACGCTGTACCTAAACGAATTTGGCGTCCTTTTTTTCCCACAAACAGAGCTTTGTTTTGGTGGTATTTGATCACCTGTGCGATTTTTTGATCACGCGCTATAAACAAAAAAAGAGCGTCAATTTTGCAAAAATAGCAATATTTTTCACATTTTTTTATATGAAATTCCCCAAAAAAAAAATTTAAAAATCAAAATTTTTTTACTTTTTCGGCCAATTTGTTTTATGCTACCTATGTTTGGTAAAAAAAATCACACAAAGCGTATTTTGATTGGTTTGCGCAAAAGTTATCGCGTTTACTAACAAAGGGAAAGATTTCTGTCATTTTTGTTGTTTTTTTTTTTAACGTGTAATGGCGGCGATCTGCGATTTTTTTTGCTGTACTGCGACATTGGGGCGGACAGATCGGACCCTTGACTGACATTTTTTACACTTTTGGGGTTACCAGTGACATTTCTACAGTAATCAGTGCTATATATATGCACTGTTACTGTAAAAATACACTGGTAGTGAAGGGGTTAACTTTATTTGGGAGGGAGGGGCTGTGTGTATCCCTAGGGGCGTGCTTTCTACTGTGATTGGCTGGGGCTTGAGCTGTATGGACACTGATCAACGGATCTACATACTAGATCCGAGTGATCAGTATCCTAACAGCAAGGAGAATGACAGGTGGCTTGTTTACACAAGCTGCCTGACATTCTCCCTCTCCCCCGCCGATCGCCGAGTGACCGGCGGACATCGGGTCCGCCGGTCACACGCGCGGGGGGGTCCGTGACCACGCGGGAGCGCGAGCGCGCCTCCGGGGGCGCGCGCTCGCTCCCTAGACCCTCACAAGCTAGTGACGTAGCCCTACGTCACTTTGCCTGTGAGGGGCTGACTGCCGACGTAGATCGGCGTTAGGCAGTCGGCAAGTGGTTAAGTCTTGGTTGCAGGTATATAAATAAGGCTGAATTTAGGAGAAATGGGTATCATGCAGCTTTTGGAGCTGTGAAGTCACTGACAGTGGAGCTTAATTAGCTTAGCCTAATTTGCATGTCGGCACCTATGGCTCCACAGACCATCACATAGGATGGCAGGCATGTAGACAGATTGGACTGCACCTAATTAGCAAGCTTCCAGGGTGTCTTAACATTTTTATAGTTGCTGGATGTAAGTAAGGAGAAATGATAATGAACATCATCAACTAAGTCAAAGTTAACATTGGCAGTCTTTGTTTTACTTAAAAATTAATTGTTTGAGTTCCGTCATTTTGGGACAGAGCTGATTTTTTAAATAATTGTTTATCCCTAGCTGTAAGAAGCAAAAGCTCTGTCTTTAGAAACCTTTTAGTGTTGAAATGTAGGGTTGAGCGAACACCTAGATGTCCGTGTTCGACGGGTTCGGCCGAACTTTAAAAAAAAGTCCGGGTCCGTGTCCCGGACTTTTACCGAACTTTTCCCGGACACCGAACCCCATTGAAGTCAATGGGGACCCGAACTTTAAGGCACTAAAATGGCTCTAAAACACCAAAGGAAAGGGCTAGAGTGCTGCAAATGGCAGCAAAACGTAATTAAGAGCATGGCAAGTGCTCTGCAAACAAATGTGGATAGGGAAATAACTTAAAACAACAAAAAAAAACAGAAAAATAAAACAATGTTCTTCTTCATCTCTGAAGGACGAGGCCCATATGGAGTAGGAGGGAGGTTAAGGTGGTGGTGGATGTGGCGGTGACATAGGCGTGCGCACAGGGTGTGCTGGGTGTGCCTGGGCACACCCTAATCACCTAGGGCACATAGCATTGCCAGTGAGGAGATGGGAAAGATCTCCCTGGGACCTGCTCTGCTCTATTTCTCCTTGCCTACAGGTACATCGCCCCGATACATTACTCTCCCTGCTGGCAAACACATGCATGTGTATTTCAACTTTGGGGTGCACACCTTAATGCAATAGGCTGCGCACACCTATGGGCGGTGTAGGTGGAAGCGGCGGTGGAGGAGGACCAGGGCCGGATTAACAGCATCATGGGCTTGGTGCTGAGGATTTTGAAGGGCCTTAGGGCCGTGCCTTGCCATGCACCCAGAGGAGGAAGGGTGCAGCCATGCATGCCTAATTCAACATGGGATGCTGTCTCTGAAGCCCATAAACACATCCATGCATCGCCAACTGTCCCTCCTTGTCCGGCCTTCACGCTGTGTGGGGAGGTTCTGAGGGTGCTGCCTGGGGAAGCGAGCATAGAAGCCAGACTTCTGTGTTTACAAGTGACAGAAGAGCGGTAACAGTGAATATGGCCAACCCGGGGCCTATATAAAAGGTAGGGGCCTGGAGCTGCAGCTCCAATAGCCCCTACATTAATCTGGCCCTGAGGAGGAGGACGAGGTAGCCAACACTGCTTCTTTTCACAAATTTTAAATGAGGGTACACCCCAAAAGAGTGAGAAAGAGCAAAAATGGAACAATGGGTGGGTAAGGTCGGTATCCATTGCTATTCTGCATAAGGTACGGAAAAGTCCCGTGGGATCCATGCCTGGTTCATTTTAATGAACGTGAGCTTGTCCACATTGTCTCTGGACAGGCGGCTGCGCTTGTCTGTTATAACGCCCCCAGCCGTGCTAAATACCCGTTCAGATAATACACTGGCTGCAGGGCACGCCAGCACCTCCAAGGCGTAAAGGGCAAGCTCAGGCCATGTGCCCAATTTGGAGACCCAGAAGTTGAAGGGGGCAGACCCGTCATTCACTACATGTAGGCGTGTGCACACATACTGCTCCACCATGTTGGTAAAATGCTGCCTCCTGCTAAGACGTTCCATCTGAGCTGCTGGTGCTGCTGTTTGTTGTGGCGTGCTGACAAAGCTTTTCCACATTTCGGCCATGCTAACCCTGCCTTCTGAGGTGCTGGCGGTGCCCTGGTTGCGTTGGCGACCTCCTCCTCCTCCTCCTCTGCCTTGTGCTTCCACTGTGGCCCCGCTGTCAGATGGGAATGCCAGCAGCATGGCGTCTACCAGCGTGCGCTTGTACTCGCGCATCTTGCGATCGCGCTCCAGTGAGTGAATTAAGGACGGTACGTTGTCCTTGTAACGGGGATCCAGCAGCGTGGCCACCCAGTAATCAGCACAAGTTAGAATGTGGGCAACTCGGCGGTCGTTGTGGAGACACTGCAGCATGTAATCGCTCATGTGTGCCAGGCTGCCCAGAGGCAACGAAAGGCTGTCCTCTGTGGGAGGTGTATGGTCCGTGTCCTCTGTATCCCCCCAGCCACGCACCAGTGATGGCCATGAGCTGGCCTGGGTGCCACCCTGCTGTGAACATGGTTCCATCTCCTCCTCCAGCTCCTCCTCCTCCTCATCCTCCTCATCCTCCAGAACTGTGCCCCTGCTGGACAATTGCGTCCCTGGCGTTTGCGTGTGCAGGAACCCACCCTCGGAGCCCCTTGCGAATGACTGCCCTGAAAGCCTTGGAAATGTTACCTCTTCATCCTCCTCCTCCTCCTCATCCTGTGCCACATCCTCTTCCATCATCGCCCGAATTGTTTTTTCAAGGAGGCATAGAAGTGGGATAGTTAAGCTGAGAACGGCGTCATTGCCACTGGCCATGTTGGTGGAGTACTCAAAACAGCGCAACAAGGCACACAGGTCTCGCATGGAGGCCCAGTTAAATTAAATAGCGGAATAGAAAATATGATCCAAAAAAAGTGTATGTATATCACACGTACACAACCACACTAGGCCCCAATTACTATTGTTTGTACCCCTAAAAGGCTAGATGAGGAGTAGGGGGGGTATGGAACAGGCAGCACCCTCAAACCTTCAGAAGTATGAGATGAACCCCAACAACTTGGAAAGGTGGATCTCTCTCACACGTACCGACACAGACTATCCCGCAATTCAATTGATCCTCAAAGGTTTTTATTGAATAGCGGAATAGGAAATATGATCAAAAAAAGTGTATGTATCTCGCACGTACACAACCACACTAGGCCCCAATTACTATTGTTTGTACCCCTAAAAGGCTAGATGAGGAGTAGGGGGGGTATGGAACAGGCAGCACCCTCAAACCTTCAGAAGTATGAGATGAACCCCAACAACTTGGAAAGGTGGATCTCTCTCACACGTACCGACACAGACTATCCCGCAATTCAATTGATCCTCAAAGGTTTTTATTGAATAGCGGAATAGGAAATATGATCAAAAAAAGTGTATGTATCTCGCACGTACACAACCACACTAGGCCCCAATTACTATTGTTTGTACCCCTAAAAGGCTAGATGAGGAGTAGGGGGGGTATGGAACAGGCAGCACCCTCAAACCTTCAGAAGTATGAGATGAACCCCAACAACTTGGAAAGGTGGATCTCTCTCACACGTACCAACACAGACTATCCCCCAATTTAACTGATCCCCAGAGGTTTTTGATTAAATAGCGGAATAGAAAATATGATCCCAAAAAAGTGTATGTATATCACACGTACACAACCACACTAGGCCCCAATTACTATTGTTTGTACCCCTAAAAGGCTAGGAGTAGGGGGAGTATGGAACAGGCAGCACCCTCAAACCTTCAGAAGTATGAGATGAACCCCAACAACTTGGAAAGGTGGATCTCTCTCACACGTACCAACACAGACTATCCCCCAATTTAACTGATCCCCAAAGGTTTTTGATTAAATAGCGGAATAGAAAATATGATCCCAAAAAAGTGTATGTATATCACACGTACACAACCACACTAGGCCCCAATTACTATTGTTTGTACCCCTAAAAGGCTAGGAGTAGGGGGAGTATGTAACAGGCAGCACCCTCAAACCTTCAGAAGTATGAGATGAACCCCAACAACTTGGAAAGGTGGATCTCTCTCACACGTACCAACACAGACTATCCCCCAATTTAACTGATCCCCAAAGGTTTTTGATTAAATAGCGGAATAGAAAATATGATCCCAAAAAAGTGTATGTATATCACACGTACACAACCACACTAGGCCCCAATTACTATTGTTTGTACCCCTAAAAGGCTAGGAGTAGGGGGAGTATGGAACAGGCAGCACCCTCAAACCTTCAGAAGTATGAGATGAACCCCAACAACTTGGAAAGGTGGATCTCTCTCACACGTACCAACACAGACTATCCCCCAATTTAACTGATCCCCAAAGGTTTTTGATTAAATAGCGGAATAGAAAATATGATCCCAAAAAAGTGTATGTATATCACACGTACACAACCACACTAGGCCCCAATTACTATTGTTTGTACCCCTAAAAGGCTAGGAGTAGGGGGAGTATGGAACAGGCAGCACCCTCAAACCTTCAGAAGTATGAGATGAACCCCAACAACTTGGAAAGGTGGATCTCTCTCACACGTACCAACACAGACTATCCCCCAATTTAACTGATCCCCAAAGGTTTTTGATTAAATAGCGGAATAGAAAATATGATCCCAAAAAAGTGTATGTATATCACACGTACACAACCACACTAGGCCCCAATTACTATTGTTTGTACCCCTAAAAGGCTAGGAGTAGGGGGAGTATGGAACAGGCAGCACCCTCAAACCTTCAGAAGTATGAGATGAACCCCAACAACTTGGAAAGGTGGATCTCTCTCACACGTACCAACACAGACTATCCCCCAATTTAACTGATCCCCAAAGGTTTTTGATTAAATAGCGGAATAGAAAATATGATCCCAAAAAAGTGTATGTATATCACACGTACACAACCACACTAGGCCCCAATTACTATTGTTTGTACCCCTAAAAGGCTAGGAGTAGGGGGAGTATGGAACAGGCAGCACCCTCAAACCTTCAGAAGTATGAGATGAACCTCAACAACTTGGAAAGGTGGATCTCTCTCACACGTACCAACACAGACTATCCCCCAATTTAACTGATCCCCAAAGGTTTTTGATTAAATAGCGGAATAGAAAATATGATCCCAAAAAAGTGTATGTATATCACACGTACACAACCACACTAGGCCCCAATTACTATTGTTTGTACCCCTAAAAGGCTAGGAGTAGGGGGAGTATGGAACAGGCAGCACCCTCAAACCTTCAGAAGTATGAGATGAACCCCAACAACTTGGAAAGGTGGATCTCTCTCACACGTACCAACACAGACTATCCCCCAATTTAACTGATCCCCAAAGGTTTTTGATTAAATAGCGGAATAGAAAATATGATCCCAAAAAAGTGTATGTATATCACACGTACACAACCACACTAGGCCCCAATTACTATTGTTTGTACCCCTAAAAGGCTAGGAGTAGGGGGAGTATGGAACAGGCAGCACCCTCAAACCTTCAGAAGTATGAGATGAACCCCAACAACTTGGAAAGGTGGATCTCTCTCACACGTACCAACACAGACTATCCCCCAATTTAACTGATCCCCAAAGGTTTTTGATTAAATAGCGGAATAGAAAATATGATCCCAAAAAAGTGTATGTATATCACACGTACACAACCACACTAGGCCCCAATTACTATTGTTTGTACCCCTAAAAGGCTAGGAGTAGGGGGAGTATGGAACAGGCAGCACCCTCAAACCTTCAGAAGTATGAGATGAACCCCAACAACTTGGAAAGGTGGATCTCTCTCACACGTACCAACACAGACTATCCCCCAATTTAACTGATCCCCAGAGGTTTTTGATTAAATAGCGGAATAGAAAATATGATCCCAAAAAAGTGTATGTATATCACACGTACACAACCACACTAGGCCCCAATTACTATTGTTTGTACCCCTAAAAGGCTAGGAGTAGGGGGAGTATGGAACAGGCAGCACCCTCAAACCTTCAGAAGTATGAGATGAACCCCAACAACTTGGAAAGGTGGATCTCTCTCACACGTACCAACACAGACTATCCCCCAATTTAACTGATCCCCAAAGGTTTTTGATTAAATAGCGGAATAGAAAATATGATCCCAAAAAAGTGTATGTATATCACACGTACACAACCACACTAGGCCCCAATTACTATTGTTTGTACCCCTAAAAGGCTAGGAGTAGGGGGAGTATGGAACAGGCAGCACCCTCAAACCTTCAGAAGTATGAGATGAACCCCAACAACTTGGAAAGGTGGATCTCTCTCACACGTACCAACACAGACTATCCCCCAATTTAACTGATCCCCAAAGGTTTTTGATTAAATAGCGGAATAGAAAATATGATCCCAAAAAAGTGTATGTATATCACACGTACACAACCACACTAGGCCCCAATTACTATTGTTTGTACCCCTAAAAGGCTAGATGAGGAGTAGGGGGAGTATGGAACAGGCAGCACCCTCAAACCTTCAGTATGAGATTGTGTTCACTGTACCCCACAAAGATTGAGTTCACTGCACCCCACAATGATTGTGTTCACTGCACCCCACAAAGATTGTGTTCACTGCACCTCACAAAGATTGTGTTCACTGTACCCCCCAAAGATTGTGTTCACTGCACCCCACAAAGATTCTGTTCACTGTACCCCACAAAGATTGTGTTCACTGCACCCCAAAAAGATTGTGTTCACTGCACCCCAAAAAGGATGTTGTTCACTGCACCCCAAAAAGGATGTTGTTCACTCCACCCCAAAAAGATTGTGTTCACTGCACCCCACAAAGATTGTGTTCACTGCACCCCAAAAAGATTGTGTTCACTGCACCCCAAAAATGATTTTGTTCACTGCACCCCAAAAAGGATTTTGTTCACTGCACCCCAAAAAGGATGTTGTTCACTCCACCCCAAAAAGATTGTGTTCACTGCACCCCAAAAAGGATGTTGTTCACTGCACCCCAAAAAGGATTTTGTTCACTGCACCCCAAAAAGATTGTGTTCACTGCACCCCACAAAGGATTTTGTTCACTGCACCCCACAAAGATTGTGTCCACTGCACACCAAAAAGGATTGTGTTCACTGCACCCCAAAAAGATTTTGTTCACTGCACCCCAAAAAGATTGTGTTCACTGCAGCCCAAAAAGATTGTGTTCACTGCAGCCCAAAAAGATTGTGTTCACTGCAGCCCAAAAAGATTGTGTTCACTGCAGCCCAAAAAGATTGTGTTCACTGCAGCCCAAAAAGATTGTGTTCACTGCAGCTCACACACAGAAAAATGGATGTGGATCACTGACACCTGCCTATCTCCAATCCCACACCACACAGCAATATCGATTGTAGTTTGTAGAACACAGTTTCCCTAAAATTCAGCAGACTCTGTCCCTAACAGGATTGAGAAGAGATCGTAGATCAGGATTGAGTGCAGACCCCACCCCCCACACAGCAATATCGATTGTAGTTTGTAGAAGACACTGACCCTATATAATTCAGCAGACTCTATCCCTAAAATGCCTACAACTCGCCCTGCCTAAACACTCCGACCTGTCCCTCAATTCTATCCGGACACAAATGGTTTTTTCCTGCCTATCTTTCCCTAATCAGCAGCCAGCACGTTGATGTGTGCTCTGTCCCTGAATCTAAGCAGCATAATGACGCCGCTGCGGCTGCCTCGAACTTATAAAGACTTGGTCACATGCTTCAGACGGCCAATCACAGCTACTGAGACATTTGCAGGCATGGCTGGGATGGCTTAAGGCACACCAGTTAAACGATTGTTGATTGGCTGTTGAAAGCCCGCCATGAAAAGAGCGCCAAAGCATGCAAAACCCGGAAATAAAACGACCGAACACGGATTTTTACCCGAACATACAGTAAAGTGTCCGTGTCCGTGTTCGGGTACAAAAAATCCAATTATTCGGTACGAACACGAATAATACAGTCCGTGTTCGCTCAACACTATTGAAATGTGATCAATTTTCAGACAGCTGGGAATTGGCATGGACATAAGTAGACCGCTATCTTCACAATCTATATCTAAATGGCAACCAACACTCCAGTGTGCTTGCCCATATTTGTAAGAATATACATGAAAATAATCTTTCATGTTCTACTTTTTAGCCTTTAAAAAGTCATCAGCAACCTTAATTCGGGACAAATGTAGTTTGCAAATCAGGTATCTCTGATAAACTCCACATGGGTTAATGTGTGTATGAGCCTGTGCACAAATGTTTCCTTCTGTTCTTAATATTCTTCAGTAGCGCTATATTCCCAGCCCTTACCTGCCTTATATCATCCAAGAGTCTAAAAATAAAGTAAACAACAGGCTTATGCCTCGTAAACACGCATCGATTATTGGCCGGGAATTTTCGGCCAACGTCCGATCGGCCGATTTTCGGCTTGTTAGTATGATGCTTCCGACAACCGACCCCGACTTTTCGGCCGAAAAAAATCTGGTGTGCAGGCTATAAAATTTTTGTTGGCCGTCAACACAACGGCCGATTTTCTGTCAGTCAGTACAGGTTTCGGCAGACAAAAATCTGATGAGCAAGACTGGGCATGCTCAGAGAAGAAAAAACACACGGAAAGTAAACCAGCACATGACATCACTTCTGAAGTAGATTTTTGTTGGCCGAGAAAATTTGTGTGCAGTCTAGGCACATTCCAACCAACAAAACACCACTCTGGACAAAAGTCGGGCGATCGGTCGGCCGATAATCGCTGCGTGTGTACGAGGCATAAGTATAGTTTAGGAGACTATAACCATCAGTTCACAGGGATCACTTGACCTGACCTGCTTGTATCAAACACAGTCTTGATGAGCTCTATTTAGCATACTGGATAGGAAGAGTTTAAATACTGTGTGCCATAAACATGCATATTATAGGTTTGGTAAGACACTTCCAGTTGCCACTTGCTTAACATGAAGCTGATGTAACTGTGTAGAGAATATGTAAGGTATTCCATAGACTTCCAATTGTGTACAGTACACAGAATGTGCATGTAGAATGCCAGGAAAACTGTGACAAATGTGGAATTTGCCTGGCCTAATGTGACAAAACACTGAGTAACGTTCTTGACAGAAGTTTAATATTGAAAGCAATACCTTTGTGTTGATTGGACGAGTGAACAGCCTTGGAAGTGTCAACATGTTGTCAGGCCATGAAATTCAAGTTAATGGACAGCTAATATCATGATTGAATGGTAAAAGTGGAGCCTGATCTCTTGGAGGATGAAAAATCAATAGTCTATTAGATTGGTCAGGAAGACAGGGAAAGAGAGAAACAGAATGAGAATGAGAGAGAGAGAACGGGTGTGCTTTATTTGCTTGCATTGCAAGTACTGCAATAATTAAGAGCCCGACTTTTAGATTGAGGGGAGTCTAGAGAATTGATCTAGTAATAGGATTCAGGGCTGAAGTAAATGAAGCAACTGCACCATAAGGCACACTGACAGACAATTAAACCTCTTTATCAACTTGCTTCTTTACAGAAATAAAAACAATTTGCTAAGATAAAAATAACAAATGACTAGATAAAGATGATTGTTTCTATACTTTTTCCCTCTAGGTGGGAAATATCAAGAAAAACAAGTAGAATTTATTTTTACTTTTTAACTACAAGCAATCCAATGTAATTGTTTTATTTACGTAAGCAGTTTTGTCTTTTCAGCCTAAAGGGGTCAGTTAACATTACTAATGTGATGCAACTTTTATTACCAGTAGGTCCTCAGTGGTGATCTTACATACCTTGCAGCAACAGATCTAGCTGTGAGCAGGGCTATATGTACCATGTACTGTAAGTAAAGCAGACATTGCCTTCCCAAAGGCCGAATTGGAATTGTTCTAATTGTAATTACATTTTCCTTTCACATTTATTTTCTGCCATGTGGTCTTTATCAGCCAACAAAGTCTTAAAATAAAACCCCTTGGTTATTTTTACTTTAGCCACCTAATTAAAGGTATCTGTTTACTGCACATAGAAAATAGTTTCTTCTTTCCCAATAATTGTATCACCAATATTATTAGGGAATGTGTGTACATATTTGTTCCACTGTTTGATTTACCAAAATACACATTTCTTGTATATATGAACATGATGTCACAAGACCTTATTTATAGAAATTACTTTGGATTGGAAGGTTCACCACATTATGCTTATTTAATCTGTTGTCACTCATGTAACGCATATGTGCAGCAGTAATGAGGATGGGCTTTAGCACCTACATGCTGCACATAAGAGTCCATGGGTTCCTGTGCTGAAAGTGTGCTTACTGCATGCTCCCAGCACAGTGATCGAGTTGCCATAGTCAACTACTGGTTTCTAGTAAAAATCTAGGGCGGGGGGGCTGGCAGGAATGCCTCCCAATCATTTGACCACTGTGACAGCCATTCACAGTGGTCATAGGATTGCCCCCAGGAGTGAAGAACCAGGTAAATGGATGCTGGGGCTGGGTGAGAAGGGAATAAATAACATTTCATGTGACTTTACTACGTAATACGATGGTAGGTAATTGACTGGCTATCTAGAATAAAACCTGCAACAAGCTCCTAGATATTTATGACTATGTATGCAATGTATTTCCCATTTTAAAGTAAAAAATTGGGGGACATATATCAATTCTGTTGCACAGCAAGACAAGGCTAAACAAGAGCAGGGAGACAGATTTTAAAACTGATCAATTAAAATTAGGCAGCTTTATAAATGCATGTTTCCCATAATAGCTGTGAGACAGAATAAAACCTGTTCCTGACCATGTCTTGATTGTGTGCCTGCTTTGAGTGATAATTTATCCTGCGCTGATAAATTTCTGTCTCATCTTCTATGGCAAATAAGAATCTTCACCAGCACACCTTGCTATAGTGATAATCTTGTCCTTTATTTGCTAAAAACATAAGATCCTTGTTTTCCTGTGATTGCATGGTGGCACAATCTACCTATTTACTACAGAGCCATGCATTAAACTCTGGCAAGCTTGTAAGTTGTACAATGAATATACAAATAAACATCTTCTGTGGTAATTCCATTGCAGACCTTTGACAGGTCCGCCTGTCAGTTTTTCAGGCAGACCAGATCGACCCTCCAGTCTCCCCAAAGGAGCAGCGGATGTCAGGGAAGACATGTCTGCTGACACCCTCCGCCATGCGATCTGATTCTGCCTGCAAAATCCAGATGGATAGTGGTCCTATTTTCCATCCATCTGGTGGATCAGATCAGATAGGATCGGAAAAAAACAGACAAGCGGTTTGTTTCCACCCGATTTCCCCATAGAGGAGAGTGGGACTGTGTCCACGCGGAGTGGACAGAGTCTGTCATCCACATGCTCAGCGGGAATCAGCAAAGCAATCCCCCGCTGAGCAAGTGGAATCCACAAGACAGAAGTGCCCATGTGAAAGGGACCTTAAAATCATAGACAAGTCTGTTTTTTCGCTCAACCAGTGGGTTGAAAGAAAAAATCTGACTCGATTCCCCCATCCACACACTTGATGTGGATAAGGGAATCCTCTGTGCTATTTATTTTGAGAGCGAGGATACTTTCTCACTGTCAGAACACACTGTTTAGCATTGCAGGTTATAGCCTGCATCTCTGATCAGGCAGGAAAAATCCAATAGGGCAGTTGTATAGATGTCGATCAGTAGATTTCCTTCTGTACAACCACAGTGCCCGTACATGGATTGAAATTTAACTGGTCCCTGATGAACTTTCGTTTTCAGCCCAGGAATAAAAATACTTCTAAAAACCACCACATAGAAATTGTTAACTGGCAGGCAGGCTGTTTTTTCTTTTAGTGCTGGTTCACACCACAAAAATGCACTTCAGATTTGTTCCAGTTGCGTTTCTGCATGAAGATTTTTTATGCATTTTTTATGTGTATCTGGATGCATTCCAGATTCTTTTTTCTTCTTTTTTACAGTTTTTTTTTTTTTTTTTTTACTGTTCTGGTATCTGGTGTGTTTTTTATGCTTTTTTTTTTTTTTTTGATGCGCTCTAGTGCATTTGTGTTTTTGATGCATTTTACCACAGTCCAGTACAATCCAGTGCTGGAAAAATGCAGCATGTTTTACTTTTTTTGTGGAACTCGAACGTCCTGGAACTGATCACAATGGTGTGAACTATGCCATTGGAAACCATATAACCTGCTTTTCATGCATTTTAGATGCAGAAAAAAAACTCCCCGGACTGCATGTGGTGCAAACTGGCCCTTTTATTCTATAAAAATCTGCTGCATTCATTGGAAGAATCCCTGGCAATCCTACTATACAGGTCATAGATAAGGCAATTTCTGCTATGGGGTGACAAATTCCTTTTTAATTGTGCTTATTATTCAGTCACATACACTTCTCTTTGTGACTACAAGTGACAACTCTGACACATATCAAACAGGCATGATTCAACATTGTCACTATCATAAAGCAGGTCCATACATTTTCAGCCATAGTTGGAAAAAAGGTTGGAGAAGATTAGCAGTGCTGAGATGCAAAAACAAATCAATAAAAAGGTTTAAAACTGCATTTTAAAAAATGTGTCAGTTGTACCATTTTCCACCAAATCATGTACCTAGCACATCATTTGACTTCAAGTGGTTGTACCAGGGTGAAACCTGCAGCTGGAGGCATCACCCTGGTACTGTTTTTTTAGAGCCAATGGTCGGCTCTCTTGTAATAGCAATCAGAGCTGCTAACTAGCTGATTGATTGCGATTATAAGCAGTGAGAGAAGATGGCCCCTCCTTCCCACTGCCTTTCACGGCTCTCTCAGGCTCTCCCGTCCCATCCAAACTAATAGCCGTCACATCTGTCAGCTAGTGAGAGACACATGCACAGCCGGATTGGCTTTGATCAGCTGTCCGCTATGTTAACCCACAAGCAATGATATGACATCACTTCCGGTTTACCTAGATGTCAACCACGCCATTTATAGAACATCAAAAGTATTCAAAAACACTGATCTTGGTGTTTTGAATGCTTTCAAGGGCAAAGGAGGGGTTTGGTGACTTAAAGATCCCAGATCCCTCCATAAAGAGTACCGGTCATGTGCCTATTGCTGTCAGAAAGGATTTGTACATTCCTTGTGACAGCAATAAAAGTGATAAAAAAAAATGACAGCATCAATGTAAAAATTTAAAAACATTTAATAAATTGATAAATTAAAAAAACAAAAAAAGGAATTTAAAATGCCCCCACATGCACGCAAACAGTGATTGCCCACACATGTGAGGTATGGCCTTGAATGTCAAATCAAATCATGAGCAGTAATTCTAGCACTAGACCTCCTCTGTAAATCTAAAGTGGTAACCTGTTAAGGCTTTTAAATTGTCTCAAATGGAAAGTAATATTGACATAGTTTGTCGCCATTGCATGGGCAAGTTTAAAGCATGACATATTTGGTATCTATTTGCTCAGCGTAACATCATCATTTATATTTAAAAATAAAAAACTGGGTTATGTATTGTGAGGTTTTCTTTTTGTAGTTTATTTTTCCCCAAAATATGTGTTTAAAAAACTGCTGCAACATAAAAAATTGCAAAACCCACCAATTTATTTTTTAGGCCTCTGCTTCAAAAAAATATATAATGTTTGGAGGTTTTAAGTGATTTTCAAAAAAAAAAAAGATTGTTATATTTAAACAAAAAGTGTCAGAAAAGGCCTGGTCTTCAAGTGGTTATGATATACATTATGTAGGCTCTGTGTTGACAGGCTTTGGGCTTGTGTTAATGGAATTAGTTTGATATTAATCAAAGACACTTTTAAAATCAATCCAAATTCATTGACAGGTGCATCATTTGAGCTGCAGTTGACCTCTTTCTAACCTGCCTTTAATGCTTTAAACATGAAGTATGAGAATTTAAAATGTATCTAAGATGAATAAAACTAATCAACAAAGGCTCATAATTAGTGTTGAGCGAACACGGACTGTATTGTTCGGGTCCGTACCGGATAATTGGATTTTTGTTACCCGGACACGGACCCGAAAACTTTACTGTATGTTTGGGTTTAAAATCCGTGTTCGGTAATTTTATTTCCTGTATGTAATGGCGCGGTTTTAATGGCGGGCTTTCAACAGCCAATCAACAAGCGTTTAACTGGTGTGCCTTAAGTCATCTCAGCCATGCCTACTAATGTATTAGTAGCTGTGATTGGCCAGCTGAAGCATGCGACCCAGGTCTTTATAAGCTCGAGAGACACAGCGCTGTGCATCAGTCTGCTGTAGTGTAGGGAGAGAGCACACATCATAACGGTGCTGGCTGCTGCTGATTAGGGACAGACAGGGAAAAACAACATTGTGCCCGAAAAGACTGCAGGGACAGGTCGGAGTGTAGGCAGGGAAAGATATTTGAGCATTTTAGGGACAGGCTGGAGAGATTAGGCAGGGAGAGATTAGGAGACACAGGACAGAACAATCGTCCATTAGCGATCTACATCGATTTTGCTGTGTGGGGGGTGGTGCAGTGAACGATCTTTTTGCCCTCACTTGGGACCACTGAGGAGGAGGGAGAAAAAAAAATATTTTTATCAGTCTGTTGTGTGCAGCATTCAGCTATATTTTACTTCAGAGTGCAGTTCTAATCTGCTATTTAAAAATTACAAATTTAAAGGGGAATTTTTTAAGAGCACTTGCCATGCTCTTAACTACATTTTGCTGTCATTTGCAGCACTCTAGCCCTTTCCATTGTTTTTTTTAGAGCCATTTTAGTGCCTAAAAGTTCGGGTCCCCATTGACTTCAATGGGGTTCGGTGTCCGGGTAAAGTCCGGAAAAAGTCCGGGTCACGGACCCGGACTTTTTTTTCAAGTTCGGCCGAACCTGCCGAACACGGACATCCAGGTGTCCGCTCAACTCATAATGTCATCCAATTTGTTTCAGTTTGCTTAAAACATGAACGAGGAAAGGTTAGCTATCACAGGGAAAATGGGGACTAGAAACTTGTATAACTTTCTTCCAAATAGTGCAACTTTAAGTTATTTTCCAACTGTTACAGGAAACTACAAGTCTGGTTCAGTATTACATGCTGGAAGTAGGAGTCAGAGTGCCCTAAACCCATTTTTATTACATTCCAATGTATATTTTTAATAAAAATCAAGTTAATCCATGATTTAGGTAATAAAATATGTTAACACTATTATGTTTTTAGTATTGCAGACATTGCAGTAAAACCTATAAACATATAAATTGCCTTGCTTGTTCTCTGGTACATTATAACCATCTGTGATAGAAAACTTGGTACTAGACTTTTCTTTGGTATTCTCAACAGAAAACCTAAAAACGGATGCCGTGAACAGGTGGTCCATCATCTCAAAATACAATTTAAGATATACAAAATACAGATCACATACTGTTTGTAACATGTTCTGATCTTAAACTGTGTACTGTTGGGTAGTACATGGCCAAAATGATCTAGTTTATTCATATATTATTCTGCATAAGGTAATATCTTAGAAACTTTTCAGTGGTGTTATGCTGTTGTTATTTTGCTATTTAATATCTATAGACAAATAGGAACACATTGGGGTTGATTTACTAAAACAGGAACACTCAGAATCTAGTGCAGCTGTGCATTTTAGCCAATCAGGTTCTAATATCAGCTTGTTAAGCTTTGACAATAAAACCTGGATTTGACAATGAAACCTGATTGATTTACGTATATGTAGAGAATATGTGGCCAGTAAATGAGCAATCTTTACAATACACTGGAAACATATGGGTAATTTGACAAAAAATGGGATTTAATTAAAACACATAGACAACAAACAGGCAATAATTTATTTATGCTGTGTTCCTTACAGTACCTAACATTGTTTTGTTCAAATTAATGAGGGACATTTTTTTTTTGGCAAAAGAATGTGGCTGGGATAGATGAAAGGATATCATTACACCCTTAATTTGGCCCATTTGGCTCAAATACAAATGTTTTTTTGCTAAATGTGTGCTCATTACTAGACTTGATCTATTTAATGATCAAGTTAAGCAGTTTCATGTGATATGTATATTCCATGGGATTCTCTCTTTAGATTTTCTCTTTAGATTCACAACTTACTTGATTCGTACGAAACCGCTACTCCTTATCATTAACTTTATGTTGCATTTATTATTTATCCCTTTACTGTGTTCATGGAGGGCTAAACTTAGAAGATGACTTACCTTTCCCCTTTCTCAGTAGCATATACTCGCTTTTTCTCACTCACATGTGACTCTATTCAGCCACTGGGACAAAGGAAGAAAAGTCTAGTGCTGTCACATTAGTGAAGAGCAGTGAGTCACATACTCATCCATGAACAAAAGCTCTGGGTGTTTTACTGCATTCCTGCTGGCCAAACAGGGTGATGTCGAAAACAGAAAAAATTAATTCACAATGCATGTTAGGGGTGGATATTTAGGTAACCCTTTTTCTTTGCCCTGCCTGTGCAAAGAAAAGGGTCAATATAAATGAATGCTAAAAAGCAGTGCATTTTTTGCTGTGTTGTTAATATGATAGTTTCTGTTATAAATAAAAAAAAAAAAAAAAAAATATACATATAATAATAAATACGTGTTTTGAATATGTAACATTTCCATAAATAAGGAGTAGCTACTAGCTAGCAACCCTATGCAGTTTTTTTTGCTGTCTATGTCCATGTTTAAGAGATTCACCGTCATTGTTTGTCCTAGTAACCACTGTCAGTGGGCCTGAAAGTGAGGCAAAATCCAAAATGTTGGGTTGTCACTAAAACAGGAATAGAGAGGAAATCTCAAAATAAGGACAACTGCATAGAAGAGTATTTTCCATATTTTGAAGGGATTTTCTCTAACTTCCTTTTGCATCTACTGGTTAGTAAATGTAGGAAAATCTTCTTACTTGAACACAAAAGATAAATGGATAAATACGGAATCCTCAGAGAAATTCAGGGTCAAGTTTTCAGCCAAGGACATATGGGCAATCTTGGTACAATAATTATAAGGAAGGATATGAAGTGGAAAAGATTTGCAGCTCTTGGTGGGGAAGAATTTCCATATATTCCTACTATTCCTTCTCTTTTTTTAGGAAATTGGGACAAACCCCATCCATCTCATTGAGGGAACCCAAAGATAGAGGGGGGGGGAGAAGGGGAGAGACCAGGAGGCAATACAGGGGGTGCAGGGCATGTAGAAAGTCCCCCAAAAAAAAGAAGGGAATAGTGAAGAGTGGGATTTTTAATATAGGTAAATTTACGCTGATAAACCAAGATATGTATATTTTAAATATGGGGTTGAACTTTGCACCTAGAAAGACAATTGGCAACTTTAAAGGGTATGTAGACACGCATAAATACATTAGGAAATTAAATCTTAAGATTCAAATACCTACATTATAGGGAGGTACATAGTAGGGACCCGTCATCTTTACAATTCTGGGGCATTGTGGTTGTGAAGCCTTATTGGAGAGCAATTAATAGAGTCATGTGTATCTCTCAGAAGACAGCATGGATTTACATTTTACAGACACTAAACATGAGAGCCTTAATGTAGAGCTTGACATTAACTGCTTTATTAGTAATCTATAGGGGTTATTAATGGCATGGATAGCTACTGTGTTGAAGGTTTTTGGCTAGAGATTGCTAGGCATATATGTAGATTATAGGCTTGTTTATCCTGTCCTGGAATATATACAATATATATATATATATATATACACAGAAAATTTCTGAAAAAGTGTACTGTCACATAATAAGTATATTAAGAGTGTAATCGCAGTCAATAAACAGTACATACACTCTCTCATGTAAGGAGAGAAGTGTCAAAGAACAAAATGTCTGTTTCCAATCACACAATACAAAAACATGAATATATCGAAACAAGGTCACCTTGATCTGATATATTCATGTGTTTGTATTGTGTGACATTTTCTGCTCTCCTTCATTTTGGCTCTTACACTTTGTTTCCAATCATTTCTTCTTGCTTGTTATCCACTCTGGAGCCTCCACATCAGACCTGGGTTTGGCCCCCTCTCTCTCCTGTGATCTCCTTTCTGATGGCACCTGCTACAGGTCCATGAAGTTTCTTCCTTATCTATTTTCTTTGCGACCAGTGGGATTACTCTGTTATGGCTTTTGGCACCTTCTGTTCTGATCTCAAATTGTTTTTAAGTTATCACTTATCTGTTTATTTTTACCTTCAGCACATTTATTTGGTGACTTTACACTGGGTTCGTGTCTGTTGTTGTACCTGTCTTAGTCTACATTCCTGGTGCTGCAGGCTGCTCTGCAGCGCCCCTTGTAGTTTTTCCCATACATATTACATATTCACCATGCCCCCTTAATCCAGCTCTGCCTTAGCTTGGACGGCCATAGATAACATGATATTATGCCATGCCATTTTGTCTTTGTTTTTGTCTTTGCTGCCAGAGTTTTGTTCTCTTTTTTTTATGTCTGTTTTGCAGGTAAGTTTGTTGTTGTTTTGGTCCTCCCAAATCTGGAAATTTTCCCATGATTGTTTTTAGCTGGAACTTTGCACTTGTTGATGTCATCACATGTAGGTGATAATGTTGGGAGGGGTTTCAGGGTATATATGTTGTGTTATTTCACTTGTTTGTAATCCTAAGGAAAACAAGCTTGAACCACGTTGAAACGTTGATTAAAACAGTTATTGTGTATTCACCTTCAAAGACCTGTGAGTACCACTCTCTTTTTTGGTATATATATATAAACATTTAGTAGATGGCCCCTTTCCTAATTATCTGTTTCCTCCCTTTTTTATGTAAATTTGTGGTATGTTTGTGTGTTATAATTTATAGATTAATATTTGATGTTCTGGCATACATGGATGTATTTATAGTTGAGTGTTTTTAATATTGCTTGTTTGAGGATTTTATTGCTGATTTTATTACAATTTATTCATAGAGTATATTGATACATTTTTATTTTCAGTATATTGCTTTGTTTTTGGTGTACTGTATGCTCACTGCTATGGATGGACTGGCATTGAGGTATTTAATACATTTGTTTTGAATTTGCTGTTTCATTTTGTTCCAATGTTACCTTTTATTATTGGCTTATGAGCTGTCTATCAGGCTGAATGTGAGTCTGACAGTTCCTGTGTTGTAATGTATACTCACTGCTATGGATGGACCAGCATTGAGGCAGTTAATATATTTGTTTGCGGATTTGGTATTTCGTTATGTTACAATGTTACCTTTTAATGCCAGCTTCTTATGAGCTGTCTTTAGGCTGAATGCGAGTCCGACAGTCCTTGTGTTGCTGGTTTATACTAGCATCCATCTCTGGAGATCCATCTAGAAGGGATTTAGACAGGGTATATTTGGGAGGTTTTTTCAGCATTGGTTATCCCTCTTGAGGAAGTCAGCACTTTTGGGGTGAAGCCTAACACTGGGAGCATTTCTGGACTGTGCTACTTCACTATTGTGTGACCTGTGAATGTTTTTTTTCAGGACATGCTTTCAGGGTATGTCCCCTTCTTCAAGGTCCTAGCAGTACTGATTCACAAATGTTTTAGCAGAATGTTAAAAAAGAGATATCTGAGGAAAAGAAAGAAAATAAAAAAAAAAAAAAAAAAAAAAACACGCACAAATGTACATGGCAATGGTAATAAAACAAGCATAGTTTATGAGATAAGACAGAGGGAGAGCTATAGACCGTGGGGGTGACAGTCACAGAGGGGTTGTAAAACTGTTGCATAATGAGTGGGAAAACCCATACGTAAATTTTTTCATGTCAAATATAACTATCATTCTTAGTTTAAAAGTTTTCCTTTCCTGAATAGTTTTGAAATTTCCTTCAAGAACTAAGACATTGAGACCTTCCATAGTGTGATCTGGTTGCCATGTACATTTGCGCGTGTTTTTTTTTTTTCCTTTCCTTCAGAGATTATCTTTTTTATAACATTCTGCTAAAACGTTTGTGAATCAGTACTGCTAGGACCTTAATGAAGGGGACATACCCTGAAGGTCTGTCCTGTAAAATTGTATGTTAGTGTAATTAAAGAGTATCATGGACAGTACTCAATGGTTTCTGTCAAAGAAAGTCAAAAAGACACAGCTTTTTTGTCAATATTATTAGGAATTCTCTGTACTTACTGAAAGCTTTCTTAACATGAGAAAAAATATTTAAAAAAATGAATGCAGCCCCAGCATCTAAAGACTGACAAGCTCCAATGTATTATACTTTTGTTCTTGTGTTTAGATATCCTTTAACCACTTCCAGCAAACCGACGTACTTGTACGTCAGCTTGAAGAAGTGGTTGTACCAGGGTGATGCCTGCAGTTAGAGGCATCACACCTGTACCATTTTATAGAGCCGGCGGTCAGCTTTTTAATAACAACTGATGCGGCTCAGCACCCACTCGGCCGTTATCACAGGGAGCGGAAGGGGACGATCCCCCTCCCACCGCCTTCCCCTACTCTGCCCGAGCGACCAGCCAGCACATCTGCTGGCTGGTCAGAGTCCCAAAAATTCAGCTTTGAATTCAGCTTTGATAAGGTCTCCAATGAAGTAACCTGTAACTAGCGTCTCAACGTCACTTCGGGTTTACTCAGCCATCAGCACCAATATTAAAAAATGTCAGTATTCAAAAATGCCGATTTGGCGTTTTGAATACTTTAAAGTGAAAAGGAGGGATTTGGGGTCTTTTAGACCCCAGATCCCTCCATAAAGAGTACCTGTCACTGCCTATTACTGTCACAAGGGATGTTTACATTCCTTGTGACAGCAATAAAAGTGATCCATTTTTTTTTTGTTTAAAGGAACAGTGAAAAAAACAAAAACTAAAAGAAATAGGAACATTTTTTTTTAAAGCATCCCCATCTTCCCGTGTGCTCGCTCACCAAAGAAAATGCATATGTAAGTTGCGCCCGCAAATGTAAAGCATTCAAATCACACATGAGAAGTATCACCTCGATCGTTAGAGTGAGAGCAGTAATTCTAGCAAATACCTCCTCTATAACTCTAAACTGGTAACAGTTAAAAAATTTTAAAGTGTCGCCTATGGAGATTTTTAAGTACCGTAGTTTGTTGCCATTCCACAGTGTGCAAAATTTTAAACCATAACATGTTAGGTATCTATTTACTTAGCATGACATCTCTTTCACAATATACAAAAAAAGTGGGCTAACTTTACTGTTTAGTTTTTTTTAAATTCAGTGAAGTATATTTTTTTCCAAATAAATTGTGTTTGAAAGACTGCTGTATAATCTTTTAGAGAACCCTACCTATAGGAATAACTCTTGAGGCAAAAGCCAACAATCCCAATAAAGACTGTACTGTCCTTTCAAAACGTAAGGTTACTTTAAAAATTAAAGAAACTAGCTCCAACAATTGTGTAACCTTTTCATTAGGTAAAGAAAATGACATGTTAATGGTATCTGTAGATATACCCAAGAATTCAAGACAATTAGTCGGATATACCATTTTGTTCAGAGGCTAATGGAACTCCAAAAGTCCTACACAATACTTGGAACTCGCCCAGTAAATACAAACATTCCAAAGAATTAGGGGATCCCATAAATAGAAAATCATCCAAATAGTGAATCAAAATAGCTACATTTGCCCTAAGCCTAGAGGACTTTAATACAGTGAATCAAATTAGCCGATCCAGTTTAAAATAACACTACCCACTCCAAAAAGGACGAAAACCTCTCCAAATAATGACAAGAAAGAGAACACCCCATTGGGAGGCATTTGTTGAAGTAAAATTTTCCATTGAAATAAAAACCTAACAAATTAAAAGCTTTAGGTAATCGGTAATAGCGGAAAAGCAGATTTGATATCTGCCTTTGCTAACAATGCATCCTAAACAATAATATGTATCTTATCTAAAGCATCATGAAACAATGCATAAGATACTGTACAAATGGCAGGATCAATTCTATCATTTAATGAAATTCTTTTAGGAAAGAATAAACGGTGAATGAGACGGAAAGAATTAGGATCTTTCTTGGGAATAATTCCTAATGGCGAAATCCTAATATTGGAAAAAGGAGGAAACTCGCCCCTCTTGAACTTTTCTGAATTTTTTTTCAGCCACAACATCAATGTGACGTTTAACAGACAGTAAATTAGCATGAAGCACACATCCTGAACCTCTGAATGAAGGTATAGTAAACCCTTCAGAGAAAACGCTTAACAACAGGGCCGCCATCTGCTGATTTGGTCAACATTTATGTTATGTTTACTGGCGTCATTGCTTTTGTGAAAAAGATCTTTCTACTTTGTGGAGCTGTTAGAAAATAACTTCTTAAAACAACATGACACTGAATGACTGCCAGCACAATCAGCATATTTGTGCTTATATTTGCAAGAATTGGGCCATTTACATTGCCCTTTGTTGAATCCAAAGCAGACGCCACGCCTGAAAGATCCCACAGGAGGCGGAGAACAAGGTTTAGTGAATTGCTTTTGAGGTAGTAGCAGGTTCAGCCACAGTCCCACATCTTTCATCCCTTATTTTAAAGTACTATGTACAGCAAGTTTCTGACAATACGATTTGTCGTTAAAGACATATGCCAAACCATGAAAATTCTTATACGCCTCCAATATAATTCCTACATGCTGAAACAATCCACTAAAGCATTCTGAATGCTTCTCTCGCATGGCACTTGCAAAAATACAGAATACCTGCAGCCAATTATTAAAGGTACGGCACTAATTTACGTTTCTCATCGTCCTTCCTATCGAAATCTTTCTTATCTATACAATTATCCCTAAATGAAGGCAAAAGTGACAAAAGATCTAAATATTCACCTTTCAAAATCCTGTCTTTGACAGAATTACTCAGATGAAACTCTAATGGTGAAAGTTTAAAGGACAAAGCCTCTTTAAAACAACTCTCGGGTACCATTGTAGAGAGCGGAAGAAACAAGTGGTGGTAATCTAGGTGCACGTGTATTTACTTGAGACCCTGAAGTACAGCAGTATCTAACCATACCCTAGCAACATTTGTCTCAAAAGGGGTAACAGGGATAGACTGAATGCACACAGTATCTTGCAAAGATGACAATGAACGTCCTAACCGTAACAGAAGCTGTAAATCAATACACTCACCTGATACATTGGAGGTGGCTGTCACTGGTGGATCTAAAGCTGGCATTGGCAGAGCTGGAATACTAACATCATTTACAACCATGTCACTATGCGAATCAAATGCCATTGACTGAGCACTTTGATCAATTACATTGTCAGTAACTGCAGCATCTCTCATAGGCAATGTCACTGACAAGGCAGAAGATGCATTATCAATAGCTACAGTCTCTAATGGTGGGTAACTGTTCTTTTTCTGCATAGTGTGAGCTTTTATTTCTTGTGGGAAGCCTAAATACTGCACAGATGACTCTGGAACAGGAAGGCAGTAGTGTAGGGCTGGTGAACTCATTTAGGGAACCATGAGGACAGGCTGCAGAGCTGGAAGGTGCAGACATGGTCGGGAAAGACAGCGATGGGGAAGCCGGCTTAACGGCTGCAGGCTGAGGATCCATGGCCAGGTAACTGCACATCCAGTCATCTCGATCCGCTGCTCTAGCCCGTTTCAGCAATTGATGCAGCAATGTTTTCATGGTGAGTGGCCGGGAAGCTTCTTCTTCTTCTTGCTGACCGCAGACTGACAGCTGTTGCACAGATTTTTTATTTAAATAGGCACCAGTAACTTGTGCCAAGTCAGTTATAACCATGTGACTTAAACTTAAACCAATTACATTTACATATTTCAAACCGTTGTTGCTATGGACTAAAGTCTGCCAAACTCCCATAGGTGGGTGAGGCAAATTAATTGCTCCCCTAGTTTCTATTCTATAAGCCAGGTGCAATGTGACAGAATTGTGTTGTTCTTTTTCATTTTCTGTAACGTGATTTGTTTGAAGAAAATACCCAATCAGCTGAAGGTTGTAAAACGTTAATTACTGCAATGACTTCATGAAATGAGCCACAATAAAAGTACATTGTAAAATAACATGTGCCATCTGAGACTGTAAACGCTAATACATGTGTGTAAAAATACTGACCTTTTGAACTGCTGTTAATGGGCAACTTGATGCTTAGTGAAATTCATTGGCTGCCATGATCCATCTCAAACATTTGCTCTTTAAGAGCATGCACTGCACTGATAAAACAATTTGAATATGCAATGTTCATGCTTATGAGAAAAGGAGCCTTCATAAATTGTTTTAGACAGATTAGGCCTTGTTAGCTGTCTGAGATGTGTTGTATCACTCTGTGTTTCTCTGAAAATGTAAAGGTCAATTAATGTTACCATTATCTTCCTCAACACTTCCTACATACCTGCCAATTAACCTTAGGTCTTGTCCGATTTAAAGAAGGCTTTGTTTTAATAATCTTTCAAAACCACAGAAAGATAACAGACCTGCTAGACTCATTTTAAACGGCATGTCGGGTAGATTGTAGATAGATAGGCATTTGTGTTCTCTTGTTTAATTGATTTTATTGGTTTTGGCATACAGTAAAACATATAATTTGGAAGCAGATGGGAGCTTTTCTTCTCTAAGCTTTAACTTTCTGAACTTCATTATTGTATTTTTCTTTATTTTCCATTCATGGTGAGATAAGTATATATGTGAAATTATACAAACTTGTTAAATTAATGGGAAAAGAAACAATTGTGCTCACTTTGGCAGATTCTTAATGTATGAAGTTCAAAACTGTATATACCTAGTTTAGACCTTAATAAAATCAGACAAAATACATTTTAAAAACTAAGCTGGTCATAGTTGCCATAGGCAGTGCCACTTCAGTGTGTGTGAAAAGGATGGGTAAAAGCTCACTGCAGAGTGGCTATAGAACATATAGAAATGCAGTAGGGTTTTAAATCATTTGTTCTAATCACTAGTAATTAGATTCCAATTCATGCAAACATAAATTTGAGGTGAATTTCTGAAATTTGCCTTAAAACAATCACTCTTAGCTGAATTCACAGTCAACAAATATTTAAATTGACACATAAACTGTATAAACCAGTTCATCAATATAAAAAGGGGAGGTTGAGATCAGCCACAGTTCAGAATGTTGGAGCTGCTTTAGTGAGATAGAGTTGATGGTTAGCGTAGCAAAAGTCTGTGAATTGCAGTGGTGGGTTACATTTTCTTGTGTACCCATTATAAGTACAAATCTTTAGTTAACCCTTTAGTGTTACAAGCTCAGTATCAAATCTGGTTGTTAGCTGTTTAACAATCACCCCTTTAACTTCCTTGTTTTTGTCCTTCATTTTTGTTTTATTATTATCCAGGTCTTTTTTTATTTTAGATTGTGGTTGATTTGAGTACATTAGTCACTTTTAGCTGCTGATCTGTCCGTAACAAGGCTGTTTTTTTTCAGCAAGACTTTTCTCGCACAATAACATTTTTATTAAAGCTTTTAGAAAAGTACAAAACAAGAAGTCACCCATGCATTATACCATATATAAATGAAAGCGACAAATATACAAAGCTAATGATAGTCAGCGAAGATGGGTTCATGTGTATAATAACAATGAACAACATTTCAAAGATTAAACAGCATGACCTTGTGGTGTATGACGTAGGCCTGAAATACTGGCTGAGTTGGTTGCCCAGGTGCAAAAAAAACATGAGATAAAAAAGTGAGACCGAGCCAGGAATGAATATAAAGGAGGACATTTTTACAGAACACAAGTAAGAAAAGAAAAGAAAAAAAGGGAGGGGCAGGAGGGAGAATCCTGCTGCTTCGGGCATTAGATGGGTGGTATTACCTAAGCTGGTCAGGTGTAACATGGGGAAAGCATTAGATAGCCAAGATTCCCATATTTTTAAGAAATTTGCAACTGGAGTCCTGTAAAACACTGGACATCATTTAATTGATCACTGCAGCAAATAAACAGTGGGGTTCTTCCAGACCTTGGCTATGGTACGCTTGGCAGCAAGAAATAGATACAGTAAATAGCAAGTTTTTGTTGATTAGAGAATAGGCCCTGGAGAGGGCAGTGTAATAAGGTCAGATTTACATCCTTATAGATGGGTAAAGGGAACAAGGTGTGCAGGTGTCTGTAAAATATGGACCAAAATCTGGTCAGGCATGGGCTAGTCAACCAAGTGTGGAGGACATCTCCACACTGGTCATAGTGCCTAATGTATGTAATGTATATAATGTATCATTATAGAAAGAGTTTGTGTGTGCTATATGGGCTGAAAACTAGTGATGTCGCAAACATAAAATTCGCTGTTCGCGAACGGCGAACATCGGCGAATGTTCGCGAACCGGCGAACATTGTGAACCGCCATAGACTTTAATAGGCAGGCGAATTTTAAAACCCACAGGGACTCTTTCTGGCCACAATAGTAATGGAAAAGTTGTTTCAAGGGGACAAACACCTGGACTGTGGCATGCCAGAGAGGGATCACACAAAAAAAAGTTCTTAAAAATTTTAATTTTTTGATAGAGAGACAATTATTGGAAAAATTAAAAAAAAAATAAAAATAAAAAATTTCTTTGGATTTAGCATCTGGGGGGTCTAAAAAGTGTACCTGTGAAGTTTCAGCTCTGTAGCATGTCCGGAACCAGAAAAAAATACGAATTAGGGTTAGGGCTAGGGTTAGGGCTAGGGCTAGGGTTAGGGTTAGGGTTAGGGTTAGGTTTAGGGTTAGGGTTATTTTTATGGCTAGGCTTAGAGGGTTAGGGTTAAGGTTAGAGGGTTAGGGTTATGGTTAGAGGGTTAGGGTTAGGTTTAGTGTTAGGGGCTAGGGTTAGGGTTACGGTGAGATACTTAGGGTTAGAGTTAGTAGCCCTACCCCTACCCCTACCCCTTTAACTCTAACCCTAAGCACTAAAAATAACCCTAACCTTAGCCCTGACCCTAACCCTAGCCCTAACCCTAACCCTAACCCTAGCCCTAACCCTGATTCTATTTTTTTTCTGGTTCTGGACATGCTACAGAGCTGAAACTTCACAGGTACACTTTTTAGACCCCCCAGACAATAAATCCAAAGAATTTTTCTTTTTTTTTAAGTTGTTTTTTTTTTTTTTAAGTTTTCCAATAATTGGCTCTCTATCAAAAATGACAATTTTTAAGAACTTTTTTTTGTGTGATTTAGTGTCTAGGGGGTCTAAAAAGTGTACTTGTGAAGTTTCAGCTCTGTAGCATGTCCAGAACCAGAAAAAAAGATAATTTTTCAGTACAGCAGGGATGGTGGGAACCCCTTTTACACCTATAGGATCTTTTTTTTCTGGTTCTGGACATGCTACATATATGTATATATATTAAAAAAATACTCAAATACCAGCCCTCAAAGGGGCTTTTGGGGACAATATATATATATATATATATATATCCCAGAACAAAAAAATTACACAAATACCAGCCCTCAAAAGGGCTTTTGGGGACAATAGATATATATATATATATATATATATATATATATATATATATATATATATATATATATATATATATATATATATATCCAAAAAAAAACTCAAATACCAGCCCTAGGAAGGGCTTTTTGGGGTGCTGTCCTTACAGCAGGAGTGTACCAAGAACACTGGCTAACAAGACCGGGAACTGTCCCCAGCTATAACAGCAGCAGCAGCAGCAGCAGCACCAGCACTTTCCCTGCTCTCAGTAACACAGAAATTATCTAAGATGGATGCTGCCCTTGCTTATTTATAGGAGGTGGGAGGGATGCTGATTGGCCTGGAATGTGTCTGCTGACTGATGTTCAGGGTCAAAGTTTGCCTCAATGATGATGTATAGGAGGCGGACCGAACATCGCATATGTTCGCCCGCAGCGGCGAACGCGAACGTTCGAAGTTCGCCGGGAACCGTTCGCCGGCGAACCGTTCGGTACATAGAGGCTTTGTAGACCATAGAGTATACAGTATTCATGTAGGTATGGAACATTTCAACAACAACTTTATCTTCTACGAGATTCTTTAATAATAATTAAAATAAATAAGACAGGTGAGCTGAAATTGGTGCAAATAACTACTTTCTTGTATGAAGGCTTCATAAGAATCTATCACAAATTTGCTAATGTAATGACTCCCTCTGCCTCTATTACGATTTAGGACACTAACCTGCAACAAGTGAACTAAGGTGCACACTTTTCTAGGGTCATTACAATAGCCAGTCAAGTAACATTTTCAGAAGAAAAGGTTCAGAATGACAGACTACATAGTTTCTTGGTATATATCAGGTTAAAGCCTTCTGAGGCCAGTACAGTGTCTTAATGGTTAGCACTTCTACCTTACAGGACTAGGGTCCTTGGTTCAAATTCAAACCAGGACACTTCCTTCATGAAGTTCGTGTGAGGTTTTCCTTTCACCTTCCAAAGACATACTAGTAGGTTAATTGGTCCTAGTATGTTTATGTATGCTGTTCTTTTGCTCTTCTTCTGTGTCTCTGTGATAGGCAGTCTTCACTGCTCAATAAAACGGTGCTCACATTGTGATTTGTGAATGCTATGCTATGCCACATTACAGTGTGGACCTAGGCTGCATGATGAAGCTATCCCAGTAGTAAATCATTGAAAGCCTGGGATCATAGGAAGCAGCTGGATGAGATTGAATAATGTGTAGGGTCAGGCAGTAGAAGAAAATGTAGAGGGCATGGATAAAGTGTTAGGAAGGCTTTTTGCAAACCACAAAATAGGCAAAAAAAAAGCAAAAAAAAAAGGCTAGGGCTAGAATTTTAACATTCTGCAATATATTCTATACCTGTTATTCCCTACCAAAATGATATTATCAAAGGCTTGTATGATGTAGAAAGAGGTCCATGTCAAAAGGAAGGCAACTTTTATCTCACAGAGCTCCATCTGTACAGTTGTTGATATATCTCTGCCAGCATGATATTTTCTTGTTTCCAGAAAACAAGTCATTTAAAAACATAACTGACATAAGGATCATACACTTTTTACTCAATTAGCCTTTGATACTGAGATTTCCTTTGAACCTGATGGAAATATATATTCATGTATAATCTGATCTATATTATCAAGCATTATATCTTGACAATCTAGACTGAAATCCTAATAACTCTGGAGAAATGAAAAAGATGTGAAAACTTCACTCTCATAGGAAACGCAAGTCATATCAATCACATGGTAGATTAGCAGTTTGGAATTGTGCCAGTCCA